>NC_136533.1:597500-655000 GCF_910591455.1 Pholis gunnellus
ACGTCATGGCCGTCGTGGCGGCCTTCTGTCACGTGTGCGTGCCGGGCGTCCTGTGGAGCGCCGGCTACTGGCTCTGCTACGTCAACAGCGCCATCAACCCCGGCTGCTACGCCCTCTGCAACGTCACCTTCAGGAAGACCTTCTGCAGCCTGCTGCGCTGCCGGAGCAGGAAGCCGCGGTGAGAAGGCCGAGGATCTTCCCCCCCGCTGGGCCCTGAAGAGGTTTCCTCCTCACGACCTCCTGCATGTTCGTCAACTACGGATCCTGTAGTTCTGTGATCTGACCATCAGATTTAATTATTACATCATTATTGATCCTTATCGAGTGGCTCTAAACACTACAACTCCCATGAGCCTCAGCTGAAGAAGTGAAGTTATTGACACTATGTCGAATCAGCTGAAATCAAAACTGACCAACATTCAAAAGTACATGATTTGAACTTTTCTCTTCTTTTCTTTTGAGCTCTGTGATTGGATGTTTCTTGCTGCAATGCACCTTGGGAGTCGTAGTTGACTTCTGTCCTTCAAAGAACCAGATACTTTCTTGTCTTTTTCAAAGAGACTTTTGTGATCGAGGTTGTCCTCATGATGTGGTTATTTAGAAGGTGTTTTCATCAGCAGGTGTCCTCTCCTCCCTTTGATCTCCTCACAAGATGATGAGACGTCTGATGACCTGTCCTCACTGTGTGTCCTCGCCGTGTGTCCTCGCCGTGTGTCCTCGCCGTGTGTCCTCGCCGTGTGTCCTCGCCGTGTGTCCTCGCCGTGTGTCCTCGCCGTGTGTCCCCGCCGCGTGTCCTCATCTCTCTGAGACTCCATGTGAGCTGGACCACCTCAGGATGTGGTCTCTCTGAGCGTACGGACTCGACATTTAACCAAAGCCACAGTTCATCTTGTGACGGAGACGTGAGGAGAGAGAAGTGATTCATCAGTGAACTAGAGGTCCACATGTAGACTTTGTGTTTATCTGTCAGCTGATCAACAATACTGAATCAATCCTGTAGTGACACCGTTTCTTGTGAGTGAAGCTCTTTCCTGTCGTAGTATAGTGAGTCATAAAGAGTCATAAAGTTATGAGTCATAAAGAGTCATGAAGAGTCATAAAGAGTTATAGTGAGTCATGAAGAGTCATAGTGAGTCATGAAGAGTTATAGTGAGTCATAAAGAGTCATAGTGAGTCATGAAGAGTTATAGTGAGTCATGAAGAGTCATAGTGAGTCATGAAGAGTTATAGTGAGTCATAAAGAGTCATAGTGAGTCATGAAGAGTTATAGTGAGTCATGAAGAGTTATAGTGAGTCATAAAGAGTCATAGTGAGTCATGAAGAGTTATAGTGAGTCATGAAGAGTTATAGTGAGTCATAAAGAGTCATAGTGAGTCATGAAGAGTCATAGTGAGTCATGAAGAGTTATAGTGAGTCATAAAGAGTCATAGTGAGTCATGAAGAGTTATAGTGAGTCATGAAGAGTTATAGTGAGTCATAAAGAGTCATAGTGAGTCATGAAGAGTCATAGTGAGTCATGAAGAGTTATAGTGAGTCATAAAGAGTCATAGTGAGTCATGAAGAGTTATAGTGAGTCATGAAGAGTTATAGTGAGTCATAAAGAGTCATAGTGAGTCATGAAGAGTTATAGTGAGTCATAAAGAGTCATAGTGAGTCATGAAGAGTTATAGTGAGTCATAAAGAGTCATAGTGAGTCATACACACTCACAGCATAGTATTGTAAACAGTGAGTGATTTTGGACACATGTACAAACATCTGGAAGTCAACAAACACGTAAACAAAGTTAAATTTACTTTCATGGAGAACAAAGAAAAGACCAAACTCTTCACCAAAACAATGTACAGTATTTATTTTGTTCATTTATACAAGTCTCATCTTGCAACGTCAATAATCTATAGTTCAAAAAATAGATTTCATAGAGGATTTTCTTTTAGCCATTACAGATTCATTTCTAATTTTGTACATATTTTAAAATTGGTTCTGAACTGGAGACTTTTCAGAATGATGGATGTTAATTGAACATCAGCTACTGTAAAAAGGACTAGATGTACTGTTAAACTACCTATGAGCTACAAGGACACAGTTAATATTCTCATCATTATTGTTCTTATTATCTAGAGGAGATCCAAAGAAACACAAATACATCAAATCAGAATAAAAAGTGAAAAGAGGCCAAGAATCAAAGGTTTTGGAGTCTCTCTTTCTTTTTTTGATGAAGAAGAGAAGGAGGAGGAAGAAATCCGTCTTCTTCTGTTCATCCTTCAGTTTGACTTCTTCTCCCCTGAAGAGAGAACGAGGATCAAAGAGTTCATTCAGTCCATCAATCATCAGATTACTAATATCACTTATATTTATATAGAAACCTTGAAACTAGTTGATAGTGAACTCTTTCAGCTCCTTCAGGAAGAAAAACGTGCCGCTAAATATAGAAATAAAGAGACTAGAGGGGAGCGTTACTGTCCCTTTAAACCACAAACATGATTTAGAGCAAAAATAAGCGTAATGAAGTCGCTTTAAATCGAATGTTTTAACTTTTGACATTTTATTTCAAGGTCAAAGCAGGAAACTACTTTAAACCAGACGTCAACCTCCGGTTCTGAAGTCAATGCTTCATGTGTTAAAGCTGCATTCTCTCTAGTGTCCACCAGGGGGCGACTCCTCTGGTTGTATAGAAGTCTATGAGAAAATGACTCTACTTCTCTCTTGATTTATTACCTCAGTAAACATTGTAAACATGAGTTCATGGTCTCAATCTCTAGTTTCAAGTCTTCTTCAATACAGCATGATGTTCATTTAGTAAATGATGGTCCATTTAGAGTCACACAGACCATAAAGCAGGGGATGCTTTAGGGGCGGGGCTACACAGTGATTGACAGGTCTCTACCAGAGACGTAAAGATTTAATTTAGTGACATGAATGATAAAATTCTGATTCTGTTCAAAATTAAATTCTAAATTCCAGAGTGAAACTGTCAAAACTGTTTTCAAATTGTCCTAAAAATGTAATTTGTTTTGTTGATTGAATGTAGGAGCAGATGGACACTTTCAACAAACTTAATAAAATCATGGAAAGAATTTCAACATGATTAAACTGCTTTCTTTAAGCATTAAGTAGTTATGTTGGTCCAACCTAATTTATTTGGGTTGGGTTGATCAAACTCATTTCACAGTTGTAAATTAAGTTGGACCAACATAATTGTTCAATGCTTAAAGAAAGCAGTTTAATCGTGTGGAAATTCATTCCATGATTTCACTCGTTTTGTTTGACTCTCGGCTCTCACCTCTGGTCTTCTTCACTTTGGGGGAGCAGGGTTTGGACACCTGGACGGTGGGTTGACACTCGGCGTTGAACAGCGCTCTCTTCAGGGTTCCTGACCGGCTCTTGGTGTTGGCGTCGGCATCGCAGGATCCCCACGGACCGAACTTATACTTACAGTCACCTGGAGGAGAAACGCCACACATAGATGTTTAGGTCCTTCTATCAAACATTCTGCACTGTGTCTGGAGACATAATCCATGTTTAAGACCTTCAAATTAAAACCGGGAACTTTAAAGGAGAAGAAACGGGTGGTGAACCTCCAGCGCATCATAAATGTTCCCTTTATGTTTAATATCCTTTTGTTTTGTTCTGGTTCATTTGTTTTCAGTCAGTGGTTTCAATTTGGAAGAAATTAGTTTGAGGTTAACTTAAACCGATCAATCAATTCTTTATGAGCTGAAACTGACTTCCTGGTTCCTTCTATTGGTCAGCCTGAGATAAATATAAACAGATGAGATCAATAAGTTCAATAAATATCTGGTAACTGAGCTCAGTAAAGGTTTGATTCATAAATGAATAAAGACCGGATTTCTCTTTAGTTTAGAGTACGATTTAAATTCATCATCGTTATCGACTCAACATCTTCCTCGTTGTCGATGTTTAGTAAAGTTTACATGTTGAGCTTCTTTCATCATCTCCAGTGTTGACTTGTTTGTGTATTTACTATTGAAGCGTGTTGATGTTGGTCTGTGCTTCACTTTGATTCTAAATGTTCTTTATCGATACATTTGATGAAATGAAAAGTTGTTGTTTGTCATTTATTCTCCTGATGAAGTCAGTGCATCAGCTGTTTACTCTTTGATGTACTGTTGAACAGAATATTCCTCCTCCGGCCTGTAGAGGGCAGCGTGTGTTCATCCAGTCAGCTGATGAAATCAGTTTAAAGGCTCTAACAGATAAAACAGCTGAACGCTGTGTTTCTACAGACCAGAGTCTGTTAAAATAGATCCACAGAGAGAAGATGAAGAGTTATGATGAAGATCATTTACTAATACCACGCTGTAAAGATATGTAACAGTTAAAGTACTAATACCGCAGTACACAAATATCCTGTGACAGTAAAACGTTCCTTCAGTAAAGGTGAGTCAGTCTGTAATGATTCAAACTGTGAGTGTTGTTATATTATTGTTATTCATCAATGAACTCATTTATTTATTCACTAATTGAATAATGAAGTCATTGATTAAAACGGTGTCGTGTGTGTGTGTGTGTGTGTGTGTGTGTGTGTGTGTGTGTGTGTGTGTGTGTGTGTGTGTGTGTGTCAGGTCTCACTGATGTCCTTCTTCCAGTTACAGGGGATCTTGCAGTGGATCTGGTCGGTCTGGTCTCTGCAGGTGGCCTCTCTCAGACCGTCTCCACAGTCTCCGTGTTCAGGGACACACTTCCCGTACTGAGTCTCTGCAGCGGAGCATTCTGAAGCCGGACGAGTCTTCTCATGTTTCCCACCTGGTGGAGGAGTCACAGTCAGCTGATCCACAGTCTGCTGACCTCTAGCAGAGGTCAAACACGTTCACATTCACTCCACTGCTGTTTTCACATCAAAATCATTAAATATTCTGCTTACAAACTAAGCCTCATTTTTGGCGTTTTGTCCGTCTCCATCTTTGTTTTTTTAGCAACCAGTGAACAGGAAGTGACCATATTAGGACTGAGGAGGAGCGACGTAGAGACGCCGTATACGTCTCTGGTAGAGACCTGTCAATCACTGTGTAGCCCCGCCCCTAAAGCATCCCCTGCTTTATGGTCTGTGTGACTCTAAATGGACCATCATTTACTAAATGAACATCATGCTGTATTGAAGAAGACTTGAAACTAGAGATTGAGACCATAAACTCATGTTTACAATGTTTACTGAGGTAATAAATCAAGAGAGAAGTAGAGTCATTTTCTCATAGACTTCTATACAACCAGAGGAGTCGCCCCCTGGTGGACACTAGAGAGAATGCAGCTTTAACTCTTTATAGAGCCGGAGGTTTCTAACACTGCATCACTCAGAGCTTCAGTAAACAGGCTAACGTAGTGAATTCAAACATAAACACTTGCTTATGTTTAGGAAAAGATTGTGGTTTGGGTTAAAAATATGAATGTTCAGATTGAAACGTGATGTCGAGTGTGAGGACGAAACAAACCGGTAGAACCAGACGAGCCTGAACGCGTCTGGACTTTGAAGACAGAAGTGAACTCGTGTTCATCAGGTTCATCGTCACTCAACAGGACACAAACTGTACATTCCTGCTGTCATGAAATGCATTCTGGGAAACGTGAAGTTCAATCAGAAGCAGACGGGTTGAAGAAAATTACAACCTGTCATCTCAAAAATAACTGCTGCAACACGTCGAATCTCCAGATTTAGTTTGTGAATTAACTCTTAATTCATGACATTCATTAAATTCAGTGGTGGAAAGTAACTGAGTACATTTACTGTACTTTAAGGCAGCGTGATCCACCGCACACCAACAACCGAACTACACAATCACAGCTTTTATCATCACACAGCATCTATAACATGACGTCAGACTCATGAAGAGGCTCTGAACCAACAGCACTACGCTGAGTCAGCATCTAGTGAACAGAACAGAAGGATGTTGGACAAAGTGCAGAAAGAACACAAGTAGGGCTGCAACTAACGATCACTGACATCACGGACAGTTGACCGGCTTTCAGGCCGATAAGCCACGCCCCCTCTCCGGCACATCCAGCGCGATGCACGCGAATGAACATCAGAGTAAGTACAGTAAGTACTTTCTGATTGTATATTTGTACTGTTGAACATTAGCGTGTTAGCATGTAGCTCAAAGCAGCCTCACGTAGTCTGGTTCTATATGGAGTCTAACACTCTTCACATGATCTCAGATTGAAGGAGGTTCTGCTTCACAGGGAACTGGTCCTGATAGAATTCACTGGTCTTTAAGTATCTGACCTTTGTGGTTTTTGGCTCTTCTGGTGGCCTCGGTGAGCGTCAGAGCCACGAGCAGCAGCAGCGTCACTGTCAACAAACGTCGCATTCTGCAGAGACACAAACATGAAGAAGAAGAGAGAATCATGAAACAGGATTAAGACCAGAAAGATGTAAACACTGCAAATAACGTTCAACCAGGAGCATCAAGGGGAGCTAACTACCCACATTAAAGCCAATGTTAAGGCTTTACTACTACTCAGCATTATTATGAAAAAAATATTACTGGCTGATGATGGTTTGACAAACGTTTCCTTTCTATCATATAATACCGATCATAAAAACAACACAACCACGAAGAGACTTCAAAGAAACCCAAAACAACCACGAAGAGACTTCAAAGAAACCCAAAACAACTACGAAGAGACTTCAAAGAAACCCAAAACAACCACGAAGAGACTTCAAAGAAACCCAAAACAACCACGAAGAGACTTCAAAGAAACCCAAAACAACTACAAAGAGACTTCAAAGAAACCCAAAACAACTACGAAGAGACTTCAAAGAAACTCAAAACAACTACGAAGAGACTTCAAAGAAACCCAAAACAACCACGAAGAGACTTCAAAGAAACTCAAAACAACCACGAAGAGACTTCAAAGAAACTCAAAACAACTACGAAGAGACTTCAAAGAAACCCAAAACAACCATGAAGAGACTTCAAAGAAACCCAAAACAACCACGAAGAGACTTCAAAGAAACTCAAAACAACTACGAAGAGACTTCAAAGAAACTCAAAACAACTACGAAGAGACTTCAAAGAAACCCAAAACAACCATGAAGAGACTTCAAAGAAACCCAAAACAACTACAAAGAGACTTCAAAGAAACTCAAAACAACCACGAAGAGACTTCAAAGAAACCCAAAACAACTACGAAGAGACTTCAAAGAAACCCAAAACAACTACAAAGAGACTTCAAAGAAACTCAAAACAACCACGAAGAGACTTCAAAGAAACTCAAAACAACTACGAAGAGACTTCAAAGAAACCCAAAACAACTACGAAGAGACTTCAAAGAAACTCAAAACAACTACGAAGAGACTTCAAAGAAACTCAAAACAACTACGAAGAGACTTCAAAGAAACCCAAAACAACCATGAAGAGACTTCAAAGAAACCCAAAACAACTACAAAGAGACTTCAAAGAAACTCAAAACAACCACGAAGAGACTTCAAAGAAACCCAAAACAACTACGAAGAGACTTCAAAGAAACCCAAAACAACTACGAAGAGACTTCAAAGAAACCCAAAACAACCATGAAGAGACTTCAAAGAAACCCAAAACAACTACGAAGAGACTTCAAAGAAACCCAAAACAACTACGAAGAGACTTCAAAGAAACCCAAAACAACTACAAAGAGACTTCAAAGAAACTCAAAACAACCACGAAGAGACTTCAAAGAAACTCAAAACAACCACGAAGAGACTTCAAAGAAACCCAAAACAACTACGAAGAGACTTCAAAGAAACTCAAAACAACTACGAAGAGACTTCAAAGAAACTCAAACCAACCACGAAGAGACTTCAAAAAAACTCAAAACAACTACAAAGAGACTTCAAAGAAACTCAAAACAACTACAAAGAGACTTCAAAGAAACTCAAACCAACCACGAAGAGACTTCAAAAAAACTCAAAACAACTACAAAGAGACTTCAAAGAAACTCAAACCAACCACGAAGAGACTTCAAAAAAACTCAAAACAACTACAAAGAGACTTCAAAGAAACTCAAAACAACCACGAAGAGACTTCAAAGAAACTCAAAACAACTACAAAGAGACTTCAAAGAAACTCAAACCAACCACGAAGAGACTTCAAAGAAACTCAAAACAACTACGAAGAGACTTCAAAGAAACCCAAAACAACTACAAAGAGACTTCAAAGAAACTCAAAACAACCACGAAGAGACTTCAAAGAAACTCAAAACAACTACAAAGAGACTTCAAAGAAACTCAAACCAACCACGAAGAGACTTCAAAGAAACTCAAAACAACTACGAAGAGACTTCAAAGAAACTCAAACCAACCACGAAGAGACTTCAAAGAAACTCAAACCAACTACGAAGAGACTTCAAAGAAACTCAAACCAACTACGAAGAGACTTCAAAGAAACTCAAAACAACCACGAAGAGACTTCAAAGAAACTCAAACCAACCACGAAGAGACTTCAAAGAAACTCAAACCAACCACGAAGAGACTTCAAAGAAACTCAAACCAACCACGAAGAGACTTCAAAGAAACCCAAAACAACCATGAAGAGACTTCAAAGAAACCCAAAACAACTACAAAGAGACTTCAAAGAAACTCAAAACAACCACGAAGAGACTTCAAAGAAACTCAAAACAACTACAAAGAGACTTCAAAGAAACTCAAACCAACCACGAAGAGACTTCAAAGAAACTCAAAACAACTACGAAGAGACTTCAAAGAAACTCAAACCAACCACGAAGAGACTTCAAAGAAACTCAAACCAACTACGAAGAGACTTCAAAGAAACTCAAAACAACCACGAAGAGACTTCAAAGAAACTCAAACCAACCACGAAGAGACTTCAAAGAAACTCAAACCAACCACGAAGAGACTTCAAAGAAACTCAAACCAACCACGAAGAGACTTCAAAGAAACTCAAAACAACTACGAAGAGACTTCAAAGAAACTCAAACCAACCACGAAGAGACTTCAAAGAAACTCAAACCAACTACGAAGAGACTTCAAAGAAACTCAAAACAACCACGAAGAGACTTCAAAGAAACTCAAACCAACCACGAAGAGACTTCAAAGAAACTCAAACCAACCACGAAGAGACTTCAAAGAAACCCAAAACAACACAAAGAGACTTCAAAGAAACTCAAACCAACCACGAAGAGACTTCAAAGAAACTCAAAACAACCACGAAGAGACTTCAAAGAAACTCAAAACAACTACAAAGAGACTTCAAAGAAACCCAAAACAACTACAAAGAGACTCTGAAGTATAAATGATTTGTGCCTCTTTCTCTCTGGGGGTCTTGCTCTTATGTGGGGGGATTTTCAGATCTTTCAACACTTTGGTCTGAACAGAAAAGTTGTTCTAAATCGGTAGAAACCTGCTTGAAGTTCTATCTGTCTGATATCTGTGTTTTTGCGGTCGTAATCTTGCTGTCTGTAGCGTGATACGAGCCGGTTTGGCCTTCTGGGGCCAGATGGTCCACGTTTAGTCCAAATCTGCTCCCTTCACAGCCGCGGCCCCCCAAACCTCAGAACGCTTAAGCCTAATAATCTGACTATTGTAGTCAGAGCGGCATCAGGATTATGAAAGTAGGCTAATGTATTCAGATAGTGTTCCTGTTGTCATCACAGACTCTGTTATTCTGTTGTTCTTCTGCACATTTCTGGATTTTATTTTTCTCTTCGTGATTTAAAGAGTTCCCTTCAAACAAACATCCATCAGCTCAGAGGAGGAAATGTAGTGCGGGGCTCTCGGCTCTACTTTGAGAAACAGGAGAGAGTCAATTACCCACAAAGCACCTCTTTCCCTCTGTTATTGTGTTGAGAAAATGACAGCCTCCTCTTTCAGGCCTCCATTAAAGCAATGGTCCTCCCGCCCCTCCTGTGGCCTTTTATGAAGAGAGAACCGGCTCTCAGCAGGCCTCCAGTCTGTCCTCCATCAATGAAGAAGAGGAGGAGGAGGAGGAGGGGGAGGAGGGGGAGGAGGAGGAGGAGGGGGAGGAGGAGGAGGGGGAGGAGGAGGAGGAGGAGGAGGAGGGGGAGGAGGGGGGAGGAGGAGGGGGGGGGGGGCGGCCAAGCAGCCTGAAAGAGCCCTTTAGATTTCCCCTCAAAAGAATACTGATTCATTGGCCCAAAACAAAGCCTCTCCTAGCCTGGTTTCATTTCTCTAAAGCCCCCCCGCCCTCAATAAAAACCTATTTGCATAAGAAAACACTGAAATGTTGCATGAAGGACGGAGATGCTCCCTCTGGGTCAAAACCAGCAACATTCAGAGGAAGTTCTCCTGAATCTCAGGTTCACTCTCACATCCGGAGGGAAACATTCAAACCAAAGAAGTTTCTAAATTCATTTAAGACGAAACAAACGATTTAAAGATTATTCACAGATTTTTACTCTCGTTTCTCCAAAAGGTTTTTCTGTTGGAAGAACGACTTTTTGGAGAATTTTAGATAAAAATATAAAGCTAGAAATGCAGGAATGTAACTCCTCCAGCTGACTGCAACAACAACAACAACAACAACAACAACAACAACAACATGCAGCTTCAGTAAACATCTTCTACAAAGAAAAACCACAGAAGAGATAAAAACAGTAAATATTACAGAATATAAGATTATATATTACAAACTCTTTCTTGTTTGTTTTAAATTAAGAATTACAAAAATAAACAGTAAAATCATGCTAAATCAGGAAATATATATTTACAGATATGTTTATTGTTTACAGGTCAAGAGTTAAATATATCAAATATAATTTAATATAAATCATTTAAGAAAAGCGTTTCAGCTTCAAGTGACTCGAATGATTAAAGATTTATTTAAAAAGTAGCAGATTAAATCTGATCAACACCATTAATCAGTCATATATACATATGTACATAGTTATACGTGTACATATGTACATGTACGTATTTATACACGTACATGTACATATGTACACGTATAAATGTTAATAAATGAACTCAGATTCAGTGAAAAGTGTAAAAGATCAAAACTCACTTGCTGAGCTCAGAGGAGCAGCCGGTCGACTGAAGAGAGGAAGACTTCTGTCTCTGCTGCTGAACACACACACACACACACACACACACACACACACACACACACACACACACACACACACACACACACACACACGACATCACAAGCTTTAATCCAAACACTGAGGAACAAAACAAGCTCAGCTCATTAACATAAAGTGAAGAGTGTGTGTGTGTGTGTGAGAGAGAGAGAGAGAGAGAGAGAGAGAGAGAGAGAGAGAGAGAGAGAGAGAGAGAGAGAGAGAGAGAGAGAGAGAGAGAGAGAGAGAGAGAGAGAGAGAGAGAGAGAGAGAGAGAGAGAGAGAGAGTGTGTGTGTGTGTGTGTGTCACAGTTCATCTCTGACGTTCTGTTTTACTTGAACTTATTTTACTTCAATAAAAGAAGCCGTTAGGGTTAGGTTCAGGTCCTCCTTCTGGTCTTTCTTCAGGTCCTCCTAGAGGTCCTTCGGGTCCTCCTTCTGGTCTTTCTTCAGGTCCTCCTAGAGGTCCTTCGGGTCCTCCTTCTGGTCTTTCTTCAGGTCCTCCTAGAGGTCCTTCGGGTCCTCCTTCTGGTCTTTCTTCAGGTCCTCCTAGAGGTCCTTCGGGTCCTCCTTCTGGTCTTTCTTCAGGTCCTCCTAGAGGTCCTTCGGGTCCTCCTCCTGGTCTTTCTTCAGGTCCTCCTAGAGGTCCTTCAGGTCCTCCTCCTGGTCTTTCTTCAGGTCCTCCTAGAGGTCCTTCAGGTCCTCCTCCTGGTCTTTCTTCAGGTCCTCCTAGAGGTCCTTCAGGTCCTCCTTCTGGTCTTTCTTCAGGTCCTCCTAGAGGGCCTTCGGGTCCTCCTTCTGGTCTTTCTTCAGGTCCTCCTCGAGGTTCTTCAGGTCCTCCTCCTGGTCTTTCTTCAGGTCCTCCTAGAGGTCCTTCAGGTCCTCCTCCTGGTCTTTCTTCAGGTCCTCCTAGAGGTCCTTCAGGTCCTCCTTCTGGTCTTTCTTCAGGTCCTCCTAGAGGTCCTTCAGGTCCTCCTTCTGGTCTTTCTTCAGGTCCTCCTAGAGGTCCTTCAGGTCCTCCTTCTGGTCTTTCTTCAGGTCCTCCTAGAGGTCCTTCAGGTCCTCCTCCTGGTCTTTCTTCAGGTCCTCCTCGAGGTTCTTCAGGATGTATTTTCTTCTTGTCGTGTGTTGATAGTGTGTTTTCTCGTGGATCAGTCTGATGTGATGACGTTGATGTAAAGGAATAACAATGATGAAGATGATGAAGATGATGACTGTTTAACTCTAAATGGAATAATTTCATTTTCCTCTCAGAAGACGTGCCGACATGCTTTTTATTGCAGGTCAGACATGATGAACAGACAGTTGTTCCTGTGATCTCATGCAGGATGACGTCATTCTGACTGTTCATCTCGTTTATTATGGAACAGACGAGTCTCTCAGCTACACACACACACACACAGCTTCCTGCTTTAGTTATGTAACAGACAAACATCTCATATGTCGACTGAAATATCTAAAATTCAGTCTGAAGCAGTCGAGTTTGATCTCAAAGCACAACCTGTTTTTATTTTTTAATCTCTACAAATTAATCATAAATAGCTAAATTCATCTGCGTCTAAGTTAAATATCCAACGTGTGAACAAACAGAAACATCACAATGAGCGCGTCTCGTCCATGAAGACGCATCCAAACATTCATGAACGCTGCTGAAGCAGATCTGAGAGTCGAGTTTGAATTGACTTTAGTGTTCAGAGGCTTTTTATAGTTTGGACTGAAGCTAAACTCGACTTTACCAGAAAGAAAAACATCATCTCAGCTCTCTGAAAGGGACGAATGAACAACAACAACAACAGTCCATGTCAATGTGTCTCCTGAGTCCTCTTCTCTCTTTGGACTCTTCAGAGGTTTGGGAGGAGAGAAGCTGAAGCTGGAGGACCTCAGACCGCCGTGAGGACCTCAGACCGCCGTGAGGACCTCAGACCGCCGTGAGGACCTCAGACCGCCGTGAGGACCTCAGACCGCCGTCTCGTGGTCCTCCCTCTGGATCATCTGCTGATGTTGCCGGTTCTCCAGATATTCAGTCAGTTCCTGGTCGTCGGCCTTCTCAGCGCGATGTTTGGGAGTCTCGCCCTGAAACACAAAGGACTTTAAATATTATTCATGTATATATATATATATATATATATATATATACATACACATATATTCAGCTGAATAAATATGTATCTGACATATTGAAATATGAAAGACAGAGACGTCTTATTTTTCACACGCTTCTAGATCCAAACATTCAAAGATATTAAGGCTCAAATATTATTCTGATTATTGGAGAATTTCTTCCCTCAAAAGATGATTGTAGTTGATCTCATCAGCTCATACAGGCTAAAACACGAGTAGTGTAGTACAGAAACACAGTAAAGTACAAAAACACAGTAAAGTACAATAAAGTACAGAAACACAGTAAAGTACTAAAACACAGTAAAGTACAAAAACACAGTAAAGTACAATAAAGTACAGAAACACATTAAAGGAACTCTCCACATGTCCACTGGTACATAACTTTAAATACTAAAGATTTCATACTTTTGTAAATGTTTTCTGGGTTTTAATAATGTTTGTAATAAATGAGACTCTACTTTAGATTGAAGGGGACAATATTCCATTTGATCCCTAAATATGTAGAATACATTGATCATAAATATGTAGAATACATTGATTCTACATTAAATATGTAGAATACATTGATCATAAATATGTAGAATACATTGATTCTACATTAAATATGTAGAATACATTGATCATAAATATGTAGAATACATTGATTCTACATTAAATATGTAGAATACATTGATCCTAAATATGTAGAATACATTGATTCTACATTAAATATGTAGAATACATTGATCCTACGTTAAATATGTAGAATACATTGATCCTACGTTAAATATGTAGAATACATTGATCCTACGTTACATATGTAGAATACATTGATCCTACGTTACATATGTTGAATACATTGATCCTACATTACATATGTAGAATACATTGATCCTACGTTACATATGTAGAATACATTGATCCTACATTACATATGTTGAATACATTGATTCTACATTAAATATGTAGAATACATTGATCCTACGTTAAATATGTAGAATACATTGATCCTACATTACATATGTTGAATACATTGATTCTACGTTAAATATGTAGAATACATTGATCCTACGTTAAATATGTAGAATACATTGATTCTACATTAAATATGTAGAATACATTGATCCTACGTTAAATATGTAGAATACATTGATCCTACGTTACATATGTTGAATACATTGATCCTACGTTACATATGTTGAATACATTGATCCTACATTACATATGTAGAATACATTGATTCTACGTTAAATATGTAGAATACATTGATCCTACATTACATATGTTGAATACATTGATTCTACATTAAATATGTAGAATACATTGATCCTATGTTAAATATGTAGAATACATTGATCCTACATTACATATGTTGAATACATTGATTCTACGTTAAATATGTAGAATACATTGATCCTACGTTAAATATGTAGAATACATTGATTCTACATTAAATATGTAGAATACATTGATCCTACGTTAAATATGTAGAATACATTGATCCTACGTTACATATGTTGAATACATTGATCCTACGTTACATATGTTGAATACATTGATTCTACGTTAAATATGTAGAATACATTGATCCTACGTTAAATATGTAGAATACATTGATTCTACATTAAATATGTAGAATACATTGATCCTACGTTAAATATGTAGAATACATTGATCCTACATTACATATGTTGAATACATTGATCCTACGTTACATATGTTGAATACATTGATTCTACGTTAAATATGTAGAATACATTGATCCTACGTTACATATGTTGAATACATTGATTCTACGTTAAATATGTAGAATACATTGATCCTACATTAAATATGTAGAATACATTGATCCTACATTAAATATGTAGAATACATTGATCCTACATTAAATAAGTAGAATACATTGATCCTACATTAAATATGTAGAATACATTGATCCTACGTTACATATGTTGAATACATTGATTCTACATTAAATATGTAGAATACATTGATCCTACGTTAAATATGTAGAATACATTGATCCTACATTACATATGTAGAATACATTGATCCTACGTTAAATATGTAGAATACATTGATCCTACATTACATATGTAGAATACATTGATCCTACGTTACATATGTTGAATACATTGATCCTACGTTAAATATGTAGAATACATTGATCCTACGTTACATATGTTGAATACATTGATTCTACATTAAATATGTAGAATACATTGATTCTACATTAAATATGTAGAATACATTGATCCTACATTAAATATGTTGAATACATTGATCCTACATTAAATATGTAGAATACATTAATCCTACATTAAATATGTGGAATACATTGATCCTACGCTAAATATGTAGAATACATTGATTCTACATTAAATATGTAGAATACATTGATCCTACATTAAATATGTTGAATACATTGATCCTACATTAAATATGTAGAATACATTAATCCTACATTAAATATGTAGAATACATTGATCCTACGTTACATATGTAGAATACATTGATCCTACGTTACATATGTTGAATACATTGATTCTACATTAAATATGTAGAATACATTGATCCTACATTACATATGTAGAATACATTGATCCTACATTACATATGTTGAATACATTGATTCTACATTAAATAAGTAGAATACATTGATCCTACATTAAATAAGTATAATACATTGATTCTACATTAAATATGTAGAATATATTGATCCTACATTAAATATGTAGAATACATTGATTCTACATTAAATAAGTAGAATACATTGATCCTACATTAAATAAGTATAATACATTGATTCTACATTAAATAAGTATAATATATTGATCCTACATTACATATGTAGAATACATTGATCCTACATTACATATGTTGAATACATTGATTCTACATTAAATAAGTAGAATACATTGATCCTACATTAAATAAGTATAATACATTGATTCTACATTAAATAAGTATAATATATTGATCCTACATTACATATGTTGAATACATTGATTCTACATTAAATAAGTAGAATACATTGATCCTACATTAAATAAGTATAATACATTGATTCTACATTAAATAAGTATAATATATTGATCCTACATTACATATGTTGAATACATTGATTCTACATTAAATAAGTAGAATACATTGATTCTACATTAAATAAGTATAATATATTGATCCTACATTACATATGTTGAATACATTGATTCTACATTAAATAAGTAGAATACATTGATCCTACATTAAATAAGTATAATACATTGATTCTACATTAAATAAGTATAATATATTGATCCTACATTACATATGTTGAATACATTGATTCTACATTAAATAAGTAGAATACATTGATCCTACATTAAATAAGTATAATACATTGATTCTACATTAAATATGTAGAATACATTGATCCTACATTACATATGTTGAATACATTGATTCTACATTAAATAAGTAGAATACATTGATTCTACATTAAATAAGTATAATACATTGATTCTACATTAAATAAGTATAATATATTGATCCTACATTAAATATGTAGAATACATTGATCCTACATTAAATATGTAGAATACATTGATTCTACGTTAAATATGTAGAATACATTGATCCTACGTTACATATGTTGAATACATTGATTCTACATTAAATATGTAGAATACATTGATCCTACATTACATATGTAGAATACATTGATCCTACATTACATATGTTGAATACATTGATTCTACATTAAATAAGTATAATACATTGATCCTACATGAAATATGTAGAATACATTGATCCTACATTAAATATGTAGAATACATTGATCCTACATTAAATATGTAGAATACATTGATCCTACATTAAATAAGGATAATACATTGATTCTACATTAAATAAGTATAATATATTGATCCTACATTAAATATGTAGAATACATTGATCCTACATTAAATATGTAGAATACATTGATTCTACATTAAATATGTAGAATACATTGATCTTACATTAAATATGTAGAATACATTGATTCTACATTAAATATGTAGAATACATTGATTCTACATTAAATATGTTGAATACATTGATTCTACATTAAATATGTAGAATACATTTGTTTGTAAGGAAACATTCAAAAGGCAATAAAACATAAAGCGATGCTGCAGCAGGATGATAACCCTCCTCTCTAACCCTTCACACACTGAGGAACACATGAACTCTTTTCATTCGCTGGAGAAGAAGAAGAATGAAAACTGAGATTATGGGCTGCTTCCTGTTACCACTGCCTTCACCATGGCAACGGTGAGCGGCAGCCATTGTGTGTCTGCCGGGGATCCTGCGGCGCTTCGTCTCTCAATGACACACAACATTAATCACTTTAAGAAGTGGGTCAAACTGAGCTGGAGACCTTTCAAAGAGTCGCTGGGACAGATTCAGGCTGGAGGACCCTGAACGCATCACTGACTCATAAAGCAGGAAGCTGGTTAATGCTGAGTGTCAAAATAATGTTTCAGCTGTTATCAACAACAATGTTCTTATGTGGTGACGCCAACATCAGGAGGATTCTCCTCTTCCTCACTGAGGAGACGGAGCAGGTCCTCATCTAGGACCTGCTCCGTCCTCATCTCCCTCCTGGTCTACTGCAGCTCTCTACTTGCTGGAGCCCCGGCGTCGGCCATCAGACCTCTGGAGCTCGTCCAGAAAGCTGCAGCTCGTCTGGTGTTCGATCGCCCCAAGTTCTCCCACAACCTCCCTTCACCGTGCTCTACACTGGCTCCCTGTAAGAGCTCTCATCCAGGTTCAGACTCTGGTGCTAGTCTACAGGTTCAGACTCTGGTGCTAGCCTACAGGTTCAGACTCTGGTGCTAGCCTACAGGTTCAGACTCTGGTGCTAGTCTACAGGTTCAGACTCTGGTGCTAGCCTACAGGTTCAGACTCTGGTGCTAGTCTACAGGTTCAGACTCTGGTGCTAGTCTACAGGTTCAGACTCTGGTGCTAGTCTACAGGTTCAGACTCTGGTGCTAGTCTACAGGTTCAGACTCTGGTGCTAGCCTACAGGTTCAGACTCTGGTGCTAGTCTACAGGTTCAGACTCTGGTGCTAGTCTACAGGTTCAGACTCTGGTGCTAGCCTACAGGTTCAGACTCTGGTGCTAGCCTACAGGTTCAGACTCTGGTGCTAGTCTACAGGTTCAGACTCTGGTGCTAGCCTACAGGTTCAGACTCTGGTGCTAGCCTACAGGTTCAGACTCTGGTGCTAGCCTACAGGTTCAGACTCTGGTGCTAGTCTACAGGTTCAGACTCTGGTGCTAGCCTACAGGTTCAGACTCTGGTGCTAGCCTACAGGGCAGTGAAAGGAACAGCTCCTTCCTGTCTCCAGGCCATGGTCTAGCCCTACACCCCCCCGACCACTTGGCTCTGCTGCCTCGGGGCGATCGGTTCCCCGTCGCTCAGAGGTCCCTGCGGCCGATGGACCCGGTCTCTGGTCTCTGTCCTGGCCCCACGATGGTGGAATGAACTCCCCACTGACGTCAGGACAGCAGAGTCGCTGCCCATCTTCCATCAGGCTGAAGACTCACCTCTTCATGAAGCTCTACCCTGAGCCTTCCTCTCAGCACTGGTTGTGTTCATGCTAGTGTGTTTCTGTACGTCTGCTCTGGTTTCTGCTCTGAGATGTTTAAAGGAGATGCACTCATGACTTCTGGTGACGAGTAGTTCTCTTGAACACTATGTTGAACACACTGATTATAAGTCGCTTTGGATAAAAGCGTCTGCTCAATGACTGTAATGTAATGTGATGTGTTTCAACTGTTATCAATAACAATGTTCTTGTGTCACAATCAGAGTATATTTTGATTATATATATTTCGGTATATTTTACCTATAATTACAAAAAAATACAGAAAACTATGTGGAGTTCAGTAAAAAAACAGTAGAGTGCAGTAAAGAAACAGTAGAGTTCAGTAAAGAAACACAGTAGAGTGCAGTAAAGAAACACAGTAGAGTGCAGTAAAGAAACACAGTAGAGTGCAGTAAAGAAACAGTAGAGTGCAGTAAAGAAACACAGTAGAGTGCAGTAAAGAAACAGTAGAGTGCAGTAAAGAAACACAGTAGAGTGCAGTAAAGAAACACAGTAGAGTGCAGTAAAGAAACACAGTAGAGTGCAGTAAAAAAACACAGTAGAGTGCAGTAAAGAAACAGTAGAGTGCAGTAAAGAAGATGCAGACAAACATTAGGTGGCGCTAATTCTCCAGTTGATGACACGAGATCTTTAAAAGAGCGTCAGTCAGAAATCATGATGCTCTCATGCTTTATTTATTAACTTCATCTAGAGTTCCCAACGTTTGTGAAGTCAATAACTGAAAACGTTTCTTTACTTCTGGGCTTCTTAGTGACTCTGGATGGATTCAAAGTTTGACTTCCAGACATTCAGAGAAATGTTGTAGAGAAGCGAGAAGCTTTGAACGTCTCTCTTCAGGTGGGAGGAGTCACTCCCCTCTCAGCTGCCAGGTGGAGTGTGTTGCTCACAGTGTGAACGTGTCAGTGTGTGTTACAGGTGTGTTACAGGTGAGTGACGGTTTACCTGCAGGTCGGTCTTCATGAGCGACGCCCCGGCCTCCACCAGGTAGTGACAGATGCTCCTCTGACAGGAGGAGGCGGCTTTGTGGAGCGCCGTCTCACCTCTGGAGAACAAAACATGAATATTAATAACACAAACAGTTTAAAGTATTCAGAGAAAGTCTAAACAGGTATTTTAAAAGAAACTTGACTCACGTCTCCTTCTCCGTTATGTCCAGGTGAGACGTGGGCACTAAAGAATCACACAAAATGCATTTAGAAACATCAATAAACTGTATTATCTTTAGAATACAATATGAAGAACATGAATAAATATATATATGAACGATTAATTGATTCAAGTGAACAAACCAACAAAATGTTTTTAAAGTCAAAGATTATAAAACAGCAGAATATTCATGTTACGTTTACAGTTAAAAACGTTAAAATGAACGTTTGAATATGTTCCAAAGTTGTTTGTGTTCAGATTAGTTCGCACATAAAAACAATGATTATAACAGAGCTAAAGGAGATAATGAAGATAATGGAGCTAAAGGAGCTAAAGGAGATAAAGGAGTTAAAGGAGATAAAGGAGCTAATGGAGATAAAGGAGCTAAAGGAGATAAAGGAGATAATGAAGATAAAGGAGTTAAAGGAGATAAAGGAGATAAAGGAGATAATGAAGATAATGGAGCTAAAGGAGCTAAAGGAGATAAAGGAGTTAAAGGAGCTAAAGGAGATAAAGGAGCTAAAGGAGCTAAAGGAGCTAAAGGAGATAATGGAGATAAAGGAGATAATGGAGATAAAGGAGTTAAAGGAGCTAAAGGAGATAAAGGAGATAATGGAGATAAAGGAGTTAAAGGAGCTAAAGGAGATAAAGGAGCTAAAGGAGATAAAGGAGATAATGGAGCTAAAGGAGCTAAAGGAGATAATGGAGCTAAAGTAGATAAAGGAGCTAATGGAGATAAAGGAGCTAAAGGAGATAAAGGAGCTAAAGGAGCTAATGGAGATAAAGGAGATAATGGAGATAAAGGAGCTAAAGGAGCTAATGGAGATAAAGGAGATAATGGAGATAAAGGAGATAATGGAGATGAAGGAGATAAAGGAGATAAAGGAGCTAAAGGAGATAAAGGAGATGAAGGAGATAAAGGAGATAAAGGAGATAAAGGAGATAATGGAGATAAAGGAGATAATGGAGATAAAGGAGTTAAAGGAGCTAATGGAGATAAAGGAGATAAAGGAGATGAAGGAGATAAAGGAGATGAAGGAGATGAAGGAGATAAAGGAGCTAAAGGAGATAATGGAGATAAAGGAGATAATGGCTAAAGCTAAAAGCTTTATTAAATAAAGATAAGAAAGAAAGAAACTAAAAAGTAGAGTCAAACTAAAGAATTCACAGAAATGATTTCAAATGTTCAATTAATATTTGTGTGTGTATTGATGTGTGTGTGTGTGTCTCATAGAAGCTTTTCTTAAAGTGTCTGCAGACCGTCTTCTGTTATGTCATGAATCAGGTAATGTGACGTTCTTCTTCTTCTGCTCCCACAAAGGTTATGTTGTTATATTAACAACATATATGGTGTTAATATAACAACATATATTATGTTGTTGTGTCATATTTATGTTGAACACACTGAACCAACAGGAATGTTGAGGAACTCTTTCTGACTCAGTGACATGTTGTGCAGCTGTCAGACGGCAGTGAGGAGGCTGGAGCTTCTCCTGCTGCTCATACCAGAGAACAATAACGTCTGAATTCAGAATACAAGCGTGTGGAAAGAGAACAACTGGTCTAAACTACTCTGTCAACTGAGAACCAGCTTACCGTTATTACAAAATAAACTGTCTTTAAATTATATATTTAATAACAGTGCCTATAAAAAGACAGCTTCATCATTTTCAAAGGGGATTAAATTTGGCCTTTTTTAAACACTTAACAGAAAAAGACCTTAAATGTCAAAGTGAACGAGTCTTTTTCTGCTGATCACAGTAAAAAAAGTGAGAAAATATAATATACTTATTATAAGCACCGAAACACGCGAGCAGGGGTCGGTGTGCTGCTGGCGCCCCCTAGTGGACCGGAGCTTCTCTACAAACAAACTGAAACCGTCAGAATCCTTTTAAACGTTTAAACTCAGAAAACAACAAACTTCTGCTTCATGTATTTTATAGAAAGCTTCTGTGTCTTAAACTGATCTGCATTCTAATGAAGCACAAATGTGATTATAGAAATGATTCATATTTAAACAGATGAAGGTTTTCACCCAATAAGAGACAGAAGAGCTAAAGAGGTCAGACACAAACAGGAAACAGGAAACAGGAAACAGGAAACAGGAATCAGGAAACAGGAAACACATCCTAAACTCATACTAGTATTTTACTTAGTGCATTTTATCTCATTACATTAGAAGTATTCCTTCATACGGTACTCTGGTGTTCTCCTGATTAGTACAATGTGTGTACAATGTGTATACAGTGTGTGTACAGTGTGTATAGTGTATACAGTGAGTATACAGTTTTTTGTACTGTGTATACAGAGTTTGAGTGTGTTTGTATACTGTGTGTATATAGTGTGTGTACAGTGTATACAGTGTGTAGTGTGTTTGTGTACAGTGTGTGTAGTGTGTGTGTCTTCTCTCACCGTGGTCGATGAGGTACTTGAGGATCTCTCTGCTCTCGTTCTCCACAGCGTGATGCAGCAGAGTGCAGCCGGCCTCGTCCTGCAGCAGGAGGTCTGCCCCCTGCTGGTGGAGCTCCGTCAGCTGCACCACA
This sequence comes from Pholis gunnellus, assembly GCF_910591455.1. NCBI lineage: Eukaryota > Metazoa > Chordata > Actinopteri > Perciformes > Pholidae > Pholis > Pholis gunnellus. Next base: position 619,955 of record NC_136533.1, read on the forward strand.
ACAACAACAACAACAACAACAACATAGTCATCAACAACAACAACAACATATTTTAAATCGCGCACGGCGGAGCTCCTCCCCGATCCGCGTGCACACACCTCCACCAGCGTATGTGCAGCAGCAGCAGCAGCAGCAGCAGCAGCAGCCCCCCCCCCACCGGCCCTTTGGGGGCGACCATGATGCTGATGCTGATGCTGATGCTGATGCTGATGCTGATGCGGCCCCTGAGCAACAATGAGTTTGACACCCCTGACTTAGTGGAACACGTACGAGGAACGAGGTGCTGGTTGAGGAATAAATGAACACAGAGTTCCCAACAGAAACAAAGTGAAGATCCAGTGAAGTCAAAGTTGAAATGAACACATTAATGTAGACGTTGAGGTTTTGTTAAAGTGTTCATGAGCATCAGGCTTCAGAGGGTTCACTCACTCTGTTCAGGTCTTCAGTCCTGATGCAGTGGATCAACTCAGCATCTACAAAACAAAGTTACAGTGAAAACTCTTCAACTGTTTCTATTTCTACAGCCAATCAGATCGTTCTGTTACAAACATAATACGATGGATTCTGTGATAGATCATGTTTAGACTTTCTGAACTTCATAGAACTCTGAGAGACCGTCAGAACCAGAAGGAGTTAGGGGTTAGGGGTTAGGGGTTAGGAGTTAGGAGTTAGGAGTTAGGAGTTAGGGGTTAGGGGTTAGGGGTTAGGAGTTAGGAGTTAGGAGTTAGGGGTTAGGAGTTAGGAGTTAGGGGTTAGGGGTTAGGGGTTAGGAGTTAGGAGTTAGGGGTTAGGGGTTAGGAGTTAGGAGTTAGGAGTTAGGGGTTAGGAGTTAGGGGTTAGGAGTTAGGGGTTAGGGGTTACGAGTTAGGAGTTAGGGGTTAGGGGTTAGGAGTTAGGAGTTAGGAGTTAGGAGTTAGGGGTTAGGAGTTAGGAGTTAGGAGTTAGGGGTTAGGGGTTAGGAGTTAGGAGTTAGGAGTTAGGAGTTAGGGGTTAGGGGTTAGGAGTTAGGGGTTAGGAGTTAGGGGTTAGGGGTTAGGGGTTAGGGGTTAGGAGTTAGGGGTTAGGAGTTAGGGGTTAGGGGTTAGGAGTTAGGAGTTAGGGGTTAGGAGTTAGGGGTTAGGAGTTAGGGGTTAGGGGTTAGGAGTTAGGGGTTAGGAGTTAGGGGTTAGGGGTTAGGGGTTAGGGGTTAGGGGTTAGGGGTTAGGAGTTAGGGTTACCTTGTTGAGGGCCGTGTGAGGTCACTCTGGAAGGACTGTGAGAGAGACAGATCAGATCAATGTTAGAGAAGATCACACACTGATGATGTCATACCACACACACTGATGTCATACCACACACACTGATGATGTCATACCACACACACTGATGATGTCATACCACACACACTGATGTCATACCACACACACTGATGATGTCATACCACACACACTGATGATGTCATACCACACACTGATGATGTCATACCACACACACTGATGATGTCATACCACACACACTGATGATGTCATACCTAACGATGGGTCTGAAGTCAGCCAGCGTTGTGTTGGAGCGATGAACATTAACAATCTTTGCTCCTCTCCTTCAGACCACGAGACACAATGAGACGTCAGCTACTACGGATGTGTACTCCATGAAGTACCATGTACAGCATGTGTACTCCATGAAGTACCATGTACAGCATGTGTACTCCATGAAGTACCATGTACTGTATGTGTACTCCATGAAGTACCATGTACAGCATGTGTACTCCATGAAGTACCATGTACAGCATGTGTACTCCATGAAGTACCATGTACAGCATGTGTACTCCATGAAGTACCATGTACAGCATGTGTACTCCATGAAGTACCATGTACAGCATGTGTACTCCATGAAGTACCATGTACAGTATGTGTACTCCATGAAGTACCATGTACTGTATGTGTACTCCATGAAGTACCATGTACAGCATGTGTACTCCATGAAGTACCATGTACAGCATGTGTACTCCATGAAGTACCATGTACAGCATGTGTACTCCATGAAGTACCATGTACTGTATGTGTACTCCATGAAGTACCATGTATGTGTACTGTATGAGGTAAAACATATGTGGACTGTAAGTAGTACCATGAGGTATTTCAAGCAGACAGACATATACATATACATGAAGGTATATGTGTGTATGTATATACAGTATGTGTGTATATACATACAGTACATATATACACATGAGTGAAGCTCCAGCGTAGGTGCTCTGTCTCTGCTCTCTGGTGTTACTCGATCAGCTGATTGGGGGCGTGCACTTTTAAGTAACCAACCAGATTCTACACACAGCTTCCTTCAGCCAATCACATCGCTGCTGTCAGCTTTCAAAGAGTCTCTCTGCTGCTGTCAGTTGTCATTTCAGCTGAGCAGACGTGACCCTCCTCCTCCTCCTCCTCCTCCTCCTCCTCCTCCTCCTCCTCCTCCTCCTTCCTCCTCCCTCCTCCTCCCTCCTCCACCCGTCACCTCCAGTCAGCATCACAGGCTGCTGATTCATCATCAGAGTGAACTCCTTCACCACCAGCGTCTGGACTCCAGGGGGGTCCGGCCTGTTGGACCAGCACCCCGACCCTCGCTGAGCGTACTTCAGGATGAGGTCCAATCGCCAAAGACTTTGCACTTTTCATATTTCATGCATGTGTAATAAATCAGTTAAACCATAAAACACGTCTCTCCTGATTGAACTAGTACATGGACACATGATGACCAGACAAACTGTTGTTTTATTTCCTGTTTATGTGAAATGATAAAAATGATTTATCATAAATGTGAAAATAACTAAAGTACACATTCAGTACTCTGACTGTGTCGACCAGCAAGATAAAGTTATCTTTGTTGATCTGATCCTTTCTACAGGAAACACATATGAATATTTCTAATATAGAGAATATTTATTAATTACTGACTGCTGTTCAGGTCTGGTTTTACTCATTAACGTGTCTTTTAAATCTTTTCTGTATGAGTCATGTGAACACATTCACTACCTGCAGAGGGCGCTCTGTGAGGAACTCTGAGACAAAACCTCAGACACACAACTGTCACTGGAGATCCTCTTTCTGTGGTCTCTGAGTCTGGAACACAAGACAGACAGACAGACAGACAGACAGACAGACAGACAGACAGACAGACAGACAGACAGACAGACAGACATTTATCTTTGACTCTGAGATAAATGTTGTTAAATTATTATTATTAATAATATTTCAGACATCTCTCACCTCGGGGGGGTTGATGGGGAGACCGATGAGACCGGGAAGACAAACTGTCTCTGCTGGTCCTGGTCCCGGTGGTCCTGGTGCTCCTCAGAATCCAGCAGGTCCGGCACGCCGGGGGAGGTGCCGACCGTCTCGGTGACGACCGGCTCCGGGTCCAGGATGTAGACCTCCTCCTGAGAGATCTCCGTCACGTAGTTCAGGTGCTCCTGAACCAGAACCAGTAGAAACAGAATGAGTTCAGAGAGAGAAAAGACATGAAGCTGATCCGGTTCTGCTGGCACACCTGAGCCCGGTCGATCCGGTAGAAGCGGTCTGCTGTGGTACCTGGAACACAAAGAAGACCAGGATCAGGTTCTCTGTGAGGGACGGACTCTGAGAACCTGTAAGGGGGGGGGGGGGGGGGGGGGACTTACAGTCCAGGAAACACCACTTCATGGACAACTTGTGAGGAGACAGACCGTCCCCCTTCATCAGGTCTCCGTCCTGGAGGAGCAGAGACACTAATAACCATCTCTGAACATTATTAATAATCATCTCTGAACATTATTAACAACAATCTCTGAACATTATTAATAACAATCTCTGAACATTATTAACAACAATCTCTGAACATTATTAATAATCATCTCTGAACATTATTAACAACAATCTCTGAACATTATTAATAATCATCTCTGAACATTATTAACAACAATCTCTGAACATTATTAATAATCATCTCTGAACATTATTAACAACAATCTCTGAACATTATTAATAATCATCTCTGAACATTATTAACAACAATCTCTGAACATTATTAACAATCTCTGAACATTATTAATAACCATCTCTGAACATTATTAACAACAATCTCTGAACATTATTAATAACAATCTCTGAACATTATTAATAATCATCTCGGAACATTATTAATAATCATCTCTCAACATTATTAACAACAATCTCTGAACATTATTAACAACAATCTCTGAACATTATTAATAACAATCTCTGAACATTATTAATAACAATCTCTGAACATTATTAACAACAATCTCTGAACATTATTAACAACAATCTCTGAACATTATTAATAACAATCTCTGAACATTATTAATAATCATCTCTGAACATTATTAACAACAATCTCTGAAAATTATTAACAACAATCTCTGAACATTATTAATAACCATCTCTGAACATTATTAATAACAATCTCTGAACATTATTAATAACCATCTCTGAACATTATTAACAACAATCTCTGAACATTATTAATAACAATCTCTGAACATTATTAATAATCATCTCGGAACATTATTAATAATCATCTCTGAACATTATTAACAACAATCTCTGAACATTATTAACAACAATCTCTGAACATTATTAATAACAATCTCTGAACATTATTAATAACAATCTCTGAACATTATTAACAACAATCTCTGAACATTATTAACAACAATCTCTGAACATTATTAATAACAATCTCTGAACATTATTAATAATCATCTCTGAACATTATTAACAACAATCTCTGAAAATTATTAACAACAATCTCTGAACATTATTAATAACCATCTCTGAACATTATTAATAACAATCTCTGAACATTATTAATAACCATCTCTGAACATTATTAACAACAATCTCTGAACATTATTAATAACAATCTCTGAACATTATTAATAACCATCTCTGAACATTATTAATAACCATCTCTGAACATTATTAATAACCATCTCTGAACATTATTAATAACCATCTCTGAACATTATTAATAATCATCTCTGAACATTATTAACAACAATCTCTGAACATTATTAACAACAATCTCTGAACATTATTAATAACCATCTCTGAACATTATTAACAACAATCTCTGATGTTTGATTCATCCTCTAACGTTGTTATGATGCGTCTGTTTGTTCTCTACTCAAAAAAAAGTTTTTATTATCGTCATTATAATTATTATTATTACTATTACCAATATTATCATCATAAACTCATTAGTATTATTGTTAGTAAATATATTAGTGGTAGTAGTAGTAGTAGTAGTAGTAGTAGTGGTAGCAGTAGTAGTTTTAGTGATAGTAGTAGTAGTAGTAGTAGTAGTAGTAGTAGTAGTAGTATTAGTATTAGTGGTAGTAGTAGTAGTATTAGTATTAGTAGTAGTAGTAGTATTAGTGGTGGTAGTAGTAGTAGTAGTAGTAGTGGTAGCAGTATTAGTTTTAGTGATAGTAGTAGTAGTAGTAGTAGTAGTAGTAGTAGTAGTAGTAGTAGTAGTAGTAGTAGTAGTATTAGTGGTAGTAGTAGTAGTATTAGTATTAGTGGTAGTAGTAGTAGTATTAGTATTAGTGGTAGTAGTAGTAGTAGTAGTAGTAGTAGTATTAGTGGTGGTAGTAGTAGTATTAGTATTAGTGGTAGTAGTAGTAGTAGTAGTATTAGTGGTAGTAGTAGTAGTATTAGTATTAGTGGTAGTAGTAGTAGTAGTAGTAGTATTAGTGGTGGTAGTAGTAGTATTAGTATTAGTGGTAGTAGTAGTAGTAGTAGTATTAGTGGTAGTAGTAGTAGTATTAGTATTAGTGGTAGTAGTAGTAGTAGTAGTATTAGTATTAGTGGTAGTAGTAGTAGTAGTAGTATTAGTGGTAGTAGTAGTAGTATTAGTATTAGTGGTAGTAGTAGTAGTATTAGTATTAGTGGTAGTAGTAGTAGTAGTAGTAGTAGTAGTAGTATTAGTGGTGGTAGTAGTAGTAGTAGTAGTAGTAGTAGTAGTAGTAGTAGTATTAGTATTAGTGGTAGTAGTAGTAGTATTAGTATTAGTGGTAGTAGTAGTAGTATTAGTATTAGTGGTAGTAGTAGTAGTAGTAGTAGTAGTAGTATTAGTGGTGGTAGTAGTAGCAGCATTGTCATTATTATCATGATTATTATTAGTTGTCATAGCAGATTATTATTATTATTATTATATTATCATCATCAGTATTATCACGACTCTCCATCATTAGACCTGATCCTCCTGATACCTGTGTCTGCTGGACCTGGACCTGGACCTGGACCTGGTCCAGGTCCTTATGCAGACGCTCGATGAGCAGACGGCAGGTCTCCAGGTCGCTGTCTCCGGGGACGGTGATGACTCCCAGAGGAGTCGCTGAGAGGAGGACAGAGAGATCATTTAATCAACTCCTAAATAATCAAACAGCTGATATTTAATTCTTCTTCTTATTGATCTGATCACAGTTAACCCTTCACTGACTCACAGGCCTCCTTCAGCTGGTCCTTGTCGTAGTGCAGAGCCTCGTACGCCCCCATGCTGATCCGGTTCACTCTGATCTGGAGCTTCTCAGGAACCGGCTGCTGACTGCAGTGGAGTATTTTCACAGAGTGTATTAGTACTTTTACTGCAGTAAAGACTCAGAACGTGTGATGGATTGGTGTAGAATTTACTCGTTGAGGTGGGGCATGGAGATCCTCCTCTTGGTCTTCTGCACCATGTTGGCCTGGTTCCTCAGGTTGATGTGGATGATGGAGGGAGCCAGTTTACAGGGCTCTCCGTCCACCTGCATGGGGATCGACTTGTAGGTGGTGAGGGTCACTTCTTTACACTGATGGAGCCGCTCGCCGTGACCGCCCACCTGCAGTGTGGCCTGGACACAAACAACAACCGCAGGTCACCAAGACACAAACAACAACCGCAGGTCACCAAGACACAAACAACAACCGCAGGTCACCAAGACACAAACAACAACCGCAGGTCACCAAGTCACAAACAACAACCGCAGGTCACCAAGTCACAAACAACAACCGCAGGTCACCAAGACACAAACAACAACCGCAGGTCACCAAGACACAAACAACAACCGCAGGTCACCAAGACACAAACAACAACCGCAGGTCACCAAGTCACAAACAACAACCGCAGGTCACCAAGACACAAACAACAACCGCAGGTCACCAAGACACAAACAACAACCGCAGGTCACCAAGACACAAACAACAAACATTAGCATATTGCATGCGCTGTTTTGTTTTTTCGTCTGAAAAGTGATCTTCTTTGCAAGTGCATGAGAGTGCATGTGGCCGTAGAGGTCTGACGTGGTCTGATGTGGTCTGACGTGGTCTGGCGTGGTCTGACGTGGTCTGGCGTGGTCTGAAGTGGTCTGACGTGGTCTGACGTGGTCTGACGTGGTCTGGTGTGGTCTGGCGTGGTCTGATGTGGTCTGATGTGGTCTGGTGTGGTCTGATGTGGTCTGGTGTGGTCTGATGTGGTCTGGTGTGGTCTGGTGTGGTCTGATGTGGTCTGGCGAGGTCTGAAGTGGTCTGACGTGGTCTGGTGTGGTCTGACGTGGTCTGGCGTGGTCTGGCGTGGTCTGATGTGGTCTGGCGAGGTCTGAAGTGGTCTGACGTGGTCTGACGTGGTCTGGCGTGGTCTGGTGTGGTCTGATGTGGTCTGGTGTGGTCTGATGTGGTCTGGCGAGGTCTGACGTGGTCTGAAGTGGTCTGACGTGGTCTGGTGTGGTCTGATGTGGTCTGACGTGGTCTGGTGTGGTCTGACGTGGTCTGGTGTGGTCTGACGTGGTCTGGTGTGGTCTGACAGCTCACCAGAGACGTCATGGTGAAGCCGATGACCTCGATGCAGCCGTCGTCGTGGCGCTGCGGTTCAAAGTCCTGGTGTTCACTGGGGTGACCCCACGGCACGGTGCCGGCACAGTATCTGCAGCACACAGAGAGACCGGTCAGTGGTCTTCATTCTGGTTTAAACTGGAGCCGTGAAAACAGTCGGCTCAGCGTACCTGGGGATGTTGAGGAAGAGCAGACACTGTAGCTTCAGGTCCTGGACTTTGGCCGTCAGGTCTGTACCGTCACACTGAGGAGGGAGACGCAGACTAAATACAAGTACACAGACTGTACACACAGTACACACAGTATCCTGCAGCAATACTGACGATATGTATTTATATTTATGTATTATTCAGGTGAATCTTGTTTTATATTAAATATAAGACATGTTTTCAACAGATGGTTGTAATTTTCTGTTTATTTAAATTCATGTTTCCAGAGCAGCAGTTAAAACGTGAGAAACAGAAGGTCAGGAAGCTGATATCATGTGACATGGAACTATTTATATAGAAAAATGTTCAACATATTTGAGTTATTTTGAATAAATGTAACTGCTGTTCTATTCTGTTCTGTTTGTGTCAGCAGCCAAATGTGGATTAATCCGCCACTGAAAGTAGTCCCCAACAAAGTCACTACTTCCTCCTGTTTCTTAAATAAAAACTACAATAAAGCTTCACATATTTTTAAATCATATTTATAAAGTCTTCTATCAGGTTTACATATTTAAAAAAAACAGATAATCTGGTCTAACTGTGATGGATATAAGAAGTTAACTAACAGACTGATGCAGTGATACAGACACAAAGTTCCAACATGGCCGTCACGTTAGCTAGCTCGCCGCTAGCTAACGTGACAAAATGAGACTTTCTTGCTGCAAAAGTATCTTTTTTTAAATTGATAAACATCATATGTGTGATTCAAGCGGGAAATGTTTTGTCTCTCGTCGTTGATTTGCGTCCATATTTGTTGTGAGATGATGTCGCTGCTCGAGAGGAGAACAGGAACTTCATGAGGAAGCTGGAGAAAGACTCACCACCACCCTGATGTGCTTGGCGAGGTCTTTAGAGCTCCCGCTCAGGAAGTCTGAGAAGGCTGTCTGAAACACACACACACAGCATAAATCATAATAATAATAATAATAAAGTCATAATGATAATAACAGAGTTACACTTACTCCTGCATAGAACATCTTATTCCTGAAGCGGCTGTTAAACTTCTCTGGGTTCGCCTCTGAAAGAAAAAACAAAGTGTTTGTATTTGCATTCGTGCTGGGCAACCTAACGTCTTATTACCGCCTTGCTCACGGGCAGCGGTGCAGGAAGTCTTCAGACTACGTGGATGCAGCGCGTGGGAGAAGTTTAGAGAAACTAAAGCAACACAAGCTAACAGATGCTACAGAGACAAGCTAACAGATGCTACAGAGACAAGCTAACACATGCTACAGAGACAAGCTAACACATGCTACAGAGACAAGCTAACAGATGCTACAGAGACAAGCTAACACATGCTACAGAGACAAGCTAACAGATGCTACAGAGACAAGCTAACAGATGCTACAGAGACAAGCTAACAGATGCTACAGAGACAAGCTAACACATGCTACAGAGACAAGCTAACAGATGCTACAGAGACAAGCTAACACATGCTACAGAGACAAGCTAACACATGCTACACTACCTTAGAATTCATTGTTGAACTTTAACATAACAATGAGATTAATCGCGATTAAAAACCATCTGTGACATTAAACACAGATTCATAACCACTTTATCCGGATGAAACTAAGGAAGGAACAAACTCAGCTTGTTTACATTTCCATCCATCGTTTGGTTTCTCGGCTTCATTATGTGAGGTTTAAATTTAATTAGAGAGCTTTTATTGGTCCCTGTTGGGTGATGAGGTCACTGAGGAAGTGGATGATGAGAATAGAACAAATAAAGGAGGAGCAGTGAAGATAACGGAGAGAGGAGGAGGAACCTCAGGACAAAAGAAAAGAAGGAGCAAATATAACTTTTATGGCTGATACTGATTATTGATCATTGATGATCCACATTAACAGATACAGATCTCTTTGATGTTTGATTATAGCAGCTGGAATATGTATTATTCATTTCAACTTCTCTGAAGTCAGTAAACCATCAAAAGTACTAAATGTTATACTTTTACTTTGTTGAAGTAATTTCAAAATGTTTGAATTATTTGTAAAAACTTGTTTTTATTTTTAATTTCAGTCTAAATTTTAAGAATCCGGCCTCTGACAGAACAGCTTTCCTCATAAAGACTTCCAAACATTTCATATAAGAAGAGAATGCTGTGAATGAAAGCAGCAACGTTACAGAGACGAGTCTGACAGAAGACAAACCGACCAATCACAAGACTCCATTACTGTTTACCATTTTTCGACAAAGCTTCTCGATAAATAATAAGAAATACAAAGTCTTTTATTCAGCATCCGTAAGTTAAATCACTTCTTAAAACACATTTTTAAAGATTGACTTTCATGTCGTTGCTTTTCTGTTTTATTATTTTATTTGTTGATTTTACTGAATTATATGACTACATTTTATTTTAATTATTTTATTTTAGTTTTTGACTGTCTCACTGAGCTGTGGGTGCTATATAAATAAAGTAATTATTATTATTATTAAGATGGAAATGTTTTGAACATATGTGTGTGTGACTGAAAGGTTATCCCAGTAATTAACTGGGGACTATGTGTGAAAGAGGCTTTAGTGCAGTGATACTCAACTGTTTAGGAGGTTTTCAAACTCACAATAAATATAAAATGAATGTCAATAAGGAGCCAGAGGGCCTGAAAAAAACATGAAAATATATTATATTATCAAAACAGACTGAACCCTGAATATCCTCAAATAGATAAAGGTGAGTTATGGCCTGTTTGTTTAGTTTATCTGATAAATGGTATGAATGTTTGTTTATCGCCAATCTGTCCTGTCGTTTTGCTAAAGTTGAGTTTTCCTGCCTCAGAGTGTTCAGACTGACCTCTGGATTCATGGAAGCCCAGCGTGACGTGAGCATCGAAGCCCAGACTGAAGTAGTTGTTGAAGACGTCGATAGGAAGCTGAGAAACAGCAGAAAGAATCACCGTGGTTAAAGACGTCTGACTGAACGTGACCTCTCATGTAATGAGTCTCAGACTCTCCGCAGACCTTGTCAGTCTGATGCTCGTCACGGTCCTCCGGTCGGGCCTCGGGGTTCGCCTCCACATTCAGGTTCCATCGGTCCAGCTGGACGATGTTTCCGTCCTCAACGTGTGAGAGGATCTTTGTTATCGGCTCGTCGGTGTAACCCTGAGAGAGAGGAGAGACACTTTCAAACTGTAATAATATGAATATCTGAATGCAGAACTTGTATTGAAGTATTTTTATACTGTAGTATTACTTCTATCCTTCACACTGCATCAGGACCACTGTGAAAAGCAGGCAAGTAGAGCTCCAGTTAAACCCCATTAGAGCTCCCGTTAAACCCCAGTATAACTCCAGTTAAACCCCATTAGAGCTCCCGTTAAACCCCAGTATAACTCCAGTCAAACCCCATTAGAGCTCCCGTTAAACCTCAGTATAACTCCAGTTAAACCCCATTAGAGCTCCAGTTAAACCCCAGTATAACTCCAGTTAAACCCCTTTAGAGCTCCCGTTAAACCCCAGTATAACTCCAGTTAAACCCCATTAGAGCTCCAGTTAAACCCCAGTATAACTCCAGTTAAACCCCATTAGAGCTCCAGTTAAACCCCATTAGAGCTCCAGTTAAACCCCAGTATAACTCCAGTTAAACCCCATTAGAGCTCCAGTTAAACCCCAGTATAGCTCCAGTTAAACCCCATTAGAGCTCCCGTTAAACCCCAGTATAGCTCCAGTTAAACCCCATTAGAGCTCCAGTTAAACCCCAGTATAGCTCCAGTTAAACCCCAGTATAACTCCAGTTAAACCCCATTAGAGCTCCAGTTAAACCCCAGTATAACTCCAGTTAAACCCCAGTATAGCTCCAGTTAAACCCCATTATAACTCCAGTTAAACCCCATTAGAGCTCCCGTTAAACCCCAGTATAGCTCCAGTTAAACCCCATTAGAGCTCCCGTTAAACCCCATTATAACTCCAGTTAAACCCCATTATAACTCCAGTTAAACCCCATTAGAGCTCCCGTTAAACCCCAGTATAACTCCAGTTAAACCCCATTAGAGCTCCCGTTAAACCCCAGTATAGCTCCAGTTAAACCCCATTATAACTCCAGTTAAACCCCATTAGAGCTCCCGTTAAACCCCAGTATAGCTCCAGTTAAACTCCAGTATAACTCCAGTTAAACCCCATTAGAGCTCCCGTTAAACCCCATTAGAGCTCCCGTTAAACCCCAGTATAGCTCCAGTTAAACCCCAGTATAGCTCCAGTTAAACCCCAGTATAGCTCCAGTTAAACCCCAGTATAACTCCAGTTAAACCCCAGTAGAGCTCCAGTTAAACCCCAGTATAACTCCAGTTAAACCCCAGTATAGCTCCAGTTAAACCCCAGTATAGCTCCAGTTAAACCCCAGTATAACTCCAGTTAAAACCCAGCAGAGCTCCATTTAAACTTTAGTATAATTCCAGTTAAACTCCAGTAGAACTCCAGTTAAACCCCAGTATAATTCCAGTTAAACCCCAGTATAACTCCAGTTAAACCCCAGTCGAGCTCCAGTTAAACCCCAGTATAACTCCAGTTAAACCCCAGTATATCTCACCCCTCCCCAGTTGAGAGTCCTCGCTAGGTCGTTTCCGGTCCCCAGAGGGAGGATACCTACAGGAGGCTGAGGGCGGAGCTTCAGCTCATCCAACACGGACAAGATCCAGCCGACCTGAACACACACACACACATTTTTGCTACATCGTGGGGACTTCAGTCTAGGAGGTTACTCATAGGGACACCACTTTCTAAATGGAATAACGGCATACTTTTTATCACATACATTTTTTCGAAACGTGCTTAACTCTCACAGCATTTTCATCAGTTTTGAAACATTTTGGTCAGGAGAACATTAGCTAGTCACATTTATTTTATTACTGCTTTTATTCATTATGTTCTAATATAAGTACACCGTCTGTTATTATTATTAGTCATCATTTTTCTATTATTACTCTGCTATTATTAGTAGCACTACTATTATTACTACTTTCATATGAATCATGTATGTCATATGCATTGAATGTTTTGTAACTGTTATGTTGTTCAATCTGCTCACATTAATTGAATTGTCTAAAAAAATCGTGAAGATTGTTTGAACAAAAAGTGTAAGTATCATAAAGTTTATCTGACACATTACTTTCTGCAATAATTCAAAATCCAATGGAAAATTCCTATTGGCTGTTTGTGGAGGGAGGCGGTGACGATGAATTCCTGTTGGACAGAAACACATCGTCCCTGCAGCTCTCTGTCGATTGAGGTTGAGTGTGCTCTAAGTGCAGGTTAGGCAAGTTTAGGTTTAAGTTTAAGGTTGGACTCACTGTCCCGTCCCCCCCACAGGCCAGGATCCTCAGGTTGGGCACTTTGGCGTACAGCTCCAACCTGCAGGAGAAACACAAAGTAAAGCCTGAAGATCTCCTCAGCGGTTCACTCCTCACTCCTCCGAACAGAAAAAAAGGGAATTGGGATGCACCCTGTGCCGGTCTGGTCTTACCCCTCTCTGGGTCCTCCCTTCGTCAGGTCAAACACCTGCCGAGGGTTCAGGTACCACATGAAGGACTGGATGATCTTGGCTCCCTGAAAACAAAATAAATTAAAAACAGTTAGTCTATTACTCTGTTTATCAATCAACAGAAAATTAATAGTGTATCATTTTGCAAATTCAATCAATGGTTAATATCATTTCTTCATCATTCTGTGGGTCCAATTTTAAATATGAGGATTTGCGTCTTTTGTCATTCATTATTAATTTAATTTATTTTTTACTGGCTGAACAAAACAAATATTTGATGATGGATATTGCAGTTGAAAACATTTTTAAATTATATTTGAGGTTCTTCAACAACGATATGCTCATCACGTTTTCTTGATATTATAAAATACAAAATGCTAATTAAATTGCTGCATTATTAATGCTCTAGCTTCACTTCATGCAATATCCCTTTTCATTGTCCCCAGTAATTCCAATAAACATTTGAATTGTTAATTTATCATATCCTTGTATTTCTTGTACAATGGCTGAGGGCTGAGGTGGGGGAGGGGAAGGGTCAGCGAGCTGTCCGTATTTGTAGTTTATATTATATCAATTATGTTTTGTCTGTATGTGTTTGCATTTATGTCTATAGGAAACCCTTTGATAATGAGATGCTACATCTCAAGAGGCTATCCTTAAAATAAATTCAGATTCAAACATGTTCAGATGAAATGAGGCCCTTGTGACTCTACCTGGTTTCCTCCACTCTTCGGGTTAACAAACACCAGCAGAGGCTTCATGAGCTGAGAGGGGAGGGGCTTCACCAGAAAGGGCTTCCAGCGGCCATCTTGGATCTGACGGAGCAAAAACACCCAGGAGACGAAAAACACATTTACACCACTCATCACATTACATCATCCCAACTCATTAACCTTAATACAACAGATATTCTAATTATATGACAACCTCTCAAAAGACTCCTTTTAAAATGTCAGGTTATTAAAGTCAGACTCAAAGGACGCATGATTCAAAGCATTGTAGGCTGTAAGTTCTATTTATTTAACAGGGAGAGTGCACAGCTCCTTAGCTGTACCATTGTTAGCTAGAAGCTAATTTACATCTGTCATCCGCGCTGAAACCTTAAAGAAGTTTTGCTTTAGATTTGTAAAATGTTGAGTTCGGTCACTTCCTCACCTCTGATCCCTTCTTGCTCGATTTGTTGCATTTCAGCGACGTCCTTTTCTTCTTTTTACTCGACTTTAGAGACGACTGAACAAAGGAAGACAAACACAACAACATCAGAAGATATATGTCTGTGTGTGTGTGTATGTGTGTGTATCTACGCTTATTTATTGAACAGTATGAGGACCTGATGGCACACTGACATTGTGGGGACCAACCTCCCCTGTGGGGACCGTAAAGCCAACTCCACATATACACACAATTTAAAGTGTGTCCAAACAATGAGTGAAGAACCGTCATGTTCTGTTCTACTTTCTCTTTCTACTTGTCTGAGAAGAAAGTGTTGGTCATAAGGAAAATACATACAGTGATAATAATAAAATGAAAAATAAACTGCTCAATAACTTAGTGTAGTACCCAAAATACGCTGTCATGATACAAATTGTGGTGTTAAGTGCTAAATCAGTGATTATGACTAGGTTTAAAATAGTGCAAGAAGTAATGTAGCTGTTGAATGAAAACCATTTACCTACACATTTAATGATTTTGAATTTTGCTGATAAATTGAGGGATTAACGAGTAATTTGACATAAAGACATTTTGGACTGGTTGAAGGTTCATA
Organism: Pholis gunnellus; assembly: GCF_910591455.1. Taxonomy (NCBI): domain Eukaryota; kingdom Metazoa; phylum Chordata; class Actinopteri; order Perciformes; family Pholidae; genus Pholis; species Pholis gunnellus. The sequence goes on from NC_136533.1 coordinate 635,246, forward strand.
TTGGAATTAGGTCTAGTTTAGAGTTATAGTCAGCAGAGACGCCTTTAGTTGTGATGGTAAGGGTTAGGAGCCAGGGAATACATATGGTCCTCACAAGTACAGCGAGACAAACATATGTGTGTACCTGTATTCTGCGGACCCTGATGATCCAGGTAGGAGGAATGATGACGGCAGCGTGAGCTCCCAGAGAGCAGCACTCCTCTATCTGCTGCAGCATGAAGCACGTTACCTTATTGTGGTACTGAAAAACATACAGACAGGAAGTCACCATACTAAAATGCAGGCAGACTGTGCCATAAGCATGTTTTCCATCTTAAGTTTGTACACATTTTAACCAAATTTCTATAAAATGTGTAAAATAAAACTTGACTGAAGTCCTGTTTCCATCCACTCCTGTTGTGTGAATATTAGTAAGATATACACAAACAGCTAGTCAGTGCTATTAAATCACTGCACAAGAAGAAAAGGTGATGAAAAGAGCTCCAGTCAAATGATGGAAAACCATTTGTGTTAGTTTAATTTATTAATGTGGGGACGGTCACAGCTTCCTCATCGCTCCAGAAACATCACATGTTTTAAGCTTTTTGTTCCTGTTCAGGACTAATTTGATACAACTGTTCCATTTGTTGCTCTGGTTCATTTGGGTTCACACGGCAACATTCAAGAGTAAAAACAATGTAAACAAATGCCATGCAATTGTTCTCTTGTTGGTCACAAATGTTATCAGGAAGATTTTCCTCAAAATTCTTCCTCCTCTTTCTTTTTTTTCTTCTTTATTATGGGGGCACCAGCAGAGTGTTTTATTTTTATTGTGTTTATGTGGTTTAAGGTGTTAAATTCCTAATTCAGATCTATGATAGAGAGCCGCCACACACTCCAGGTTTCAAAACAACTGGTCCAAAAGAACTAGCTATGAATACATCCAAAGTCACATGCTTCATGGGTTATTTATGCATTACTAATAATGTTAATGTATAGTACAAATGTTGATGTAAATGTATTAAAAATAATGTGAATTTTTAAATAACAATGTCAATAATGTTAATGTATTAGTAACAATGTTAACGATGTTAATGTGTTACTACTATTGTTAATGTTAATGTATTAGTAATATTGTGATAAGTGGTATTAGTACTTTTACTGTAACAGAGTAGTATTAGTACTTTAACTATCGTAAATAATCAAAATATTTTCTCCACCACGGCATGAAGACACGAGGCCATTATCAAAATCTGATATTTGGATGTTGAAATATCTAACTAATGTGAAACTTCAAGTTTCTGTTCTCTGACTGTGAACTTACCGCCTGTTTGCACCACGAGCAGCTGATGGCAACAATCTCTTTGCTGTGAAATGAAAACTTCTGTTGAAATCCCTGTTGGTGATAAAAGAGGAGGCCCTGTTAGCTCTCAGACTCTGCAGTTTATCAGTGAAAGAGCTTTGAGTGACTGATGGAGGCTCACCTTCCCACACTGTCGACACTTCCCTGTTTGACGTCTCCTGTGGACCCAGTGGTGTCGCACAACGTTGGACTGAAAAACAACAAATGATTTATAAGATTTCAGTTCCTGTCTTGATATTCTGAACGTGAACTTTTCACATTGAAGTGGTTCTGATCATCTTGTGAATTATAGAAGTTATTACAACAATGACGATGGGCCTTATTCACCACTATCTTGATGACTTTTTCTTAAATTTGTTCTTCAGAAAGTTCCTAAGAAAAGTTTATGTCAGATTCGTGAAGTGTTCTTAAACAGTAGAATTGTTGAACATGTGGAAAGTAGGATCAGTAGCGGATTTATATGTTATTTAAATAACAAAAGAAGATAGATGGGATAGATTTAGTGTTAGAGTAATATTTATTTATTTTAAAAGACCAAAATGCTTTGTTAAATACGGTGAAAAGCTCTTATAGTGATCCCATTTGTCATGGATAAATTTACACCATAAGCAACAAATTATTTTGTCAGCTCTCATATGTAGGTAAGCATGTTCTTGATGGTGTACAGATTATGTTTATACTAAAGAATAAATCCAAAATAAGAAAACATCGGTGAATGTCACAATGAAATCTGCGTGAGTGGGTTTAAAGAAAACATTTCCTCAGACTGACCTCTCGAATGGCCCGACATCCTGGTTCTCTAAATGATGGCTTGCACCTGAAATTAATCTGAACAAAGAGATGAGGGACTGTGAGCAGAGACGAAAGAAGAATCTGAGTGAACCTGTTCAGAAGATTTACCTTCTCCAGCTGCTCCATGCACATCGTGTGGACCGATATCTTACAGCCGGCACATTTCTTCCTCGCCACTGACTTTTGCTGCAGAAAATAACAACAGATTTACTGAATTGGGATGCATATTAATAGCGCGGTAACAGAGGGTAGTCTGAATATTTGAGAGTAAAGTGAGGTCTTTAGTGATTTTAAACCATCATACTTATATTAACAGAAAGCAGAACTACACTACGGTAAATGTGTCACAATTCTTGGTGTGAAGAAGGAAAGAAATGTATTTTCGGATTCCCGGATTACGGTCGCAGTTTTAAACACGTGGCCAATGTTGTAAATTGAAACCAAACAATAACGCAACAAAAGTACTTGGTTATGTTTAGTTAAACTTAAAATGTGTTACTTTTTTTAAGTTACATACGTTAATGCACAGTTTGAGTATGTTTGTACTTCAGTAAAATATGCATGTCAAATATTAACAGAGTGAAAAATATTTAATTTCCACTCTTCTGTTTATGATTTTTTTAATGTGAAAATGATTATGTTAAAGTATTGAGGTTCAGATTGGAACACACCATCTTAAAGTATTTGTACACTTTTACATATTTTAAATATATATGCAATTTTGTATTTCTTAGTCAAGAGGAGGGTCTAAATAAAATTATAAAAGGTCTTAACATGTGTACAGTCCCCTCAGTTTAAGACACTAGCACTGTTTCATTAACAGGAAGTACAGTTTGTGACCATAGGGGGCGCCATGACTCACCAGTGACTTAGCAATGCAGTACTGCTCGCCAACATAACAGAAGTCTCCAGAGCCACTGGTCTCAAACCAGATGTGGTCCCCGAACTGGGCGTTATCCTGGGATGGAAAACAAATCAAAAACATTTCTACAAGCTTTTTTGTTTGACAGAGTCAAACATAAAAATATAAACCTGACATTTAAATATCAATTTAAAAAGTCTTTACAAATAATGTTTGATTTTAAAAGAACACCATTTCAAAGGCCCAAATCATTCAGACAGTTTGAGTTAACTTTAACCTGTTACCACTCCGACGGCCCGCCCGCTGCCATCAGAGTGTTTAGTGTACATCTGTGTTATGTACACAACTGCTATGTAAAAGGTAGGTACTAATGTGATATCTCTTTAGAAAGCTAAAATTCTTGTAATTCGATTTATGCAAACCATTTCAAGATACAATCACAACAGCAGGTTCACTCAACGCCTCTGTCAGACCACCAACCCCAAAACAACCAGTTAAAATATCGACGCAACTCACCAATTATGCTTCATAGTACTTCCCCCATCCATAAACGTCTGACAAAAACGGTCTTGTTACATTGCTAAGGGTCCAGACGATCCAATCCAGTAAAATATTTTGTCCAAAACACATTATTACGTCCATAAATACCCAAGGACTGCTGTTGCATCATTTCGAATTAGCCGGCAGATATGCTAACTAGTGATCTATTTTCCAACGTAACTCCAGTACACATGTAAACATTGCCGGTCTCTGTATCTCAAAATGGCGGCTGCATTGTGATGTTTAGATTGACACCTCATTTGACCTATTAGGAGCTTCCATGTCCTGTCTACAGACTACAATAGCCAACGAGAGTCCATATTGAATGACAGTGCCCGCCTCTCTTCTTTCGTGTAAAACTCGAGCCAATTGCAACCAATCGTTGTGATGACTCACCCTTCGTATAGCCAATAAAATTACGAAAATAACGATATGCAGATTCAGGGCGTGGACTTAGAGGCAGAACGTGGAAGTGGCTGTTGAATCCGCAAGTCAGGTCTTTACGTCCGTGCATTAACTGCAAAGTCTGGTTATTGAGGATTTTGAAGAATTTGTGAAAGTAAATAATGTTTAAATAACTTATAGATAACAATATATCAACATAAATAAGCTTCAGATTGAATTATGAATACACATTTCTACACAGCCTAGGTATGTGACCATGGTTACCATGGGTCTCCAAATGGGTTTTTATGGAAAGTCGCATACACAAATAAAAGGAGGAAGTTTCTTTGCTTTCTGGTTTTAACATCCGGACTGATTTTTAAAAAATCAGGTTTCCTCATTGATTGACTCATTTGAAGCTGAATGATGATTGGCTGGTCCAGCAGTGACTCACGCTCCAGTCCACGATGCTGTTGGGCTCCTGCAGCAGGTCGGTCTGTCCGGACATCCCCGCGTTGGGCTGAGCTGCCGCGTCCTGCAGACCCGACTTCGCCATCGCTTTCCTGAAACCACAAGAGGACAAAAGACCTTCTAAGGAAACAGACTCCAGATCAGTTTATACGTTTTATTAGTTGTAGTTTTGTCTAAAACGAGTTTAATGGAGCAATATAATGTCTTTTAATATCTCATGACCAAAAATATATTCTACATGTTATACCTATAGTCGTTGCTATGGTTACCTGAAACCTAAAATAAATGAAGCATTGATTTACAATGATGTGAAACTAGTTTTATTCTTTTGAAGAATCAGCAGCAGATACTCTCTCTTTCTGTTATAATATGAAACTTTATTTGCATTTTGAGGACAGTGTGCTGAACACTTCCTGCCCCCCCCCCCCCCCCCCACACACACACCTGTTGTTTTACCTTTGAGAGGATACTGATATGAACTTAAACCTTTAAAGTCTGAACCCTTAAACAAGCCTTTGAAGAAGAGAAGACAAAAAGTCCTCGTTTCCAAAAGTGTCCTCACAAGCTCTATGGTTCTAACTGGTCCACACAACGACAGTTGTATAAGTACACACACACACATCCATTCCTTGAACTTAGCAACAGAGCTGCTCTGCTGTGATCAATCAATGAGCTTCAGACGTGTGTATCTCCAGCTGAGAACCATTTTAATCATCTCACGACTTTAATGAAGTGAGAGGATGAGGTGTTGTGTTTTATGATGAACTTGATGAAACGTGAATCATTTAAAACTCGTTGAGGTTTGTTGTGGAATAAACCTGCAGCCAGATTTCTCTCAGTAACATTCAGCTAAACTTGAGCCGCCGTGTTGGAGGTCTACATACAGCAGGAAGCTGCTCCAGCTCTCCAGGTGGGCGTAGCCCAGCGGGCTGAGGGCCCCGGGGCCCCGGTAGAAGGCCGGCTGGTGGAGGCAGTGGACCGAGCTCCTGCGGCTGGGCAGCGGGGGGCCCCTCCCCGGCCAGGGGCTCCCGGCCTTAGAGATGGTGGAGATCCTCCTCCTCTTCCTCTGGCTGGATGCCCGGTGGCGGCCGAGAGGAGCTGCATCTCCTGAGAACAGCTGAGACGAGTTCCTCCTCAGGCAGCGAGGGGCCCGGATGAGGGGCCGCCACGCTGGGGGGGGGCGAGGAGTCTCTCTCATCACCTCCAGGCCGGAGGAGGACGGGCGGTCGGAGGAAGAGGAGACGTGTGACCAGGAGGCGTCTTCGTCCTCCTCCTCTTCCGCCAGCTGCTCCGCCTCCTCGGACGGTTGGCTGGCTTCTGATTGGCTGTCGTTGGCGGTGGAGTAATCGCTGCTGTCCGATTGGAGGCTGCTGGAGCGGGAGAACATCCTCCTGTTGCCGGCCCCGCCCCTCACCTCCACTTGCTGCTCTCCAGCCGGTAGCCCCGCCCCCTCCACCTCCTCTTCTTCCTCAGCCATCTGGATGAGGCTGGCGAGCAGCATGGACGGGCCCAGCAGGTGCGTGTCGATGGTTCGCAGCTTGCCCACCTTCCTCCTGCGCACGGCGAACCTGGGGTTGAGGCTGGGGGTGGTGGTGCTGGAGCGCCGCCGGACGTGCCCCGCCCACCTGCTGTGCAGGGACGTCTTCGCCAGACGCCCCCCTCCGGCGCACGGCAGCGCCCCCTGCAGCTGGACGCTGGGGCGTCGCCGCTGTGTCAGCAAGGAGGACGGCAGCCCGGCGTTGGACCTCCGGCGGGCCTTGCTGGTCGGGACGGCCACGCTGGGCCTCCGCTGGTTGACCGAATTACACTCCGCCCCCGCCGGCAGAGCCACCTCCTTCCTCTTAAAGTGACGGCGGAAAAACGTGTCCATGATGGACGGAGAGACAAGGAAGATGTCTGAAATGCTCCTCTCTGGCTGTTGGGCGCAAAAAGTAGTTAGCTTGGTGTGAAGAGCTTAAGGAGATACTAAGATATTATATATTATATATACTTTATTAGAAGAAAACTACAGGAAGTGTAGTTCATCCATTAAAAACAAAAATAATCTGTTTTATAGAGAGCCGAAGTTCAACTGTGACTTCTAGGTTCTAGTTCTTCCAGTGTCTGTGGTTAGTTCAGGTGTCTGTAATAATAGTTGGACAGTGGAGTCGAGTCGATTCATGGATGAAAGAAACCCTGAATGAAAGATTTCATTGAGACAAGACAGGAAGTGACATCATGACTTCAGCTCTGTATAAAACCACTGGACCACCTCGGTTTGTAACTAAAGTTATGTATCCGACTACAGTTTTTAAACCTGATCACGGATCAGATCATCACAAGAGAAAAAAAAGAGAAAAAAAAAATCTATCTTTTATAGATTCCTGATCATGATAACGTTATAATGTAGCTTCAGCCAGTACTCATGTTCACTGAGCAGAGCCTGAAGGCATCATGATGTAACTGAAGTGAACCTCCGTTGGTTAGCCGTTAGCGGTGCTGCTAACGTTACTAGCGCTCCTCTGATTGGTTTAAACACTGATTGATTGTTTTCAATGAAACATGATCACAGACCAGAGACTAGAAACACAAGTTCTACTGAGTCAGTGAAACTTTATTGTGTGGAAGCTGCTGCAACATAAACGTCAATTAAATTCATTCCAGGTTTACTAAGTTGCTGATTTCCAGAATGAGCGTGAACACATCATCACTAGTAGATGTTGTGGAAGACAAACTGCTGTTTCTGAGGAACATGAATAATAAAACATTCAGGGGGGGGCAGAATGTCAACAGGAAGGAACAGTGTTAAGGCCTCAACTACATGCTGGCTTCTCTTCCTCCAAACAACAACAACACTCCAGTAATTAGTCTGTGACGACATCCTGAGTGTTTGACTGGTTTCAGAGAAGAAGAGTTTAACACAAGATCATTACAGGGTTTTTGAACCTTCTAAATGGTCCTGAACCAGTCTCAGTTTAGTCCTGATCTTCTATATGAACCAGTCTCAGTTTAATCTGAAGCTCCGTAGGGAGGAGGAGAGCTCAGCTCCCAGCAGCAGCAGCAGCAGCAGCGTCTCCTCCTCCTCCTCCTCCTCCTCCTCCTCCTCCAGGAGCAGAGCTTCTCCTCTCTGCTGGAGACCCGCTGGAGGGAAGGGAGGCACGGGAGAACCAGGACTGAGAGGGGCAGACTGTCAGACCCTGCTGTAGTAAATGAGACGTTTTCTAAAGGGAGTCTGGTGCTCAGAGACACTACCACTGTAGTCCACAGGGACCAGAATCAACACTAAATGATAGTTCCTCATAGTGACAGTAACGGCGGTGCGTTCACTAATAACAGCTGGAGGTCAAAAGTCTCACTATTGATGTTGTGCACCAATAACAGCCTGATAACGGTTAAACAATGTGCACCAATAACAGCCTGATAACGGTTAAACAATGTGCACTAATAACAGCCTGATAACTGTTAAACAATGTGCACCAATAACAGCCTGATAACGGTTAAACAATGTGCACTAATAACAGCCTGACAACGGTTAAACAATGTGCACTAATAACAGCCTGACAACAGTTAAACAATGTGCACCAATAACAGCCTGATAACGGTTAAACAATGTGCACCAATAACAGCCAGATAACTGTTAAACAATGTGCACCAATAACAGCCTGATAACTGTTAAACAATGTGCACCAATAACAGCCTGATAACTGTTAAACAATGTGCACCAATAATAGCCTGATAACGGTTAAACAATGTGCACCAATAACAGCCTGATAACTGTTAAACAATGTGCACCAATAACAGCTAGATAACTGTTAAACAATGTGCACCAATAACAGCCTGATAACGGTTAAACAATGTGCACCAATAACAGCCAGATAACTGTCAAACAATGTGCACCAATAACAGCCTGATAACTGTTAAACAATGTGCACCAATAACAGCCTGATAACGGTTAAATAATGTGCACCAATAACAGCCAGATAACGGTTAAACAATGTGCACCAATAACAGCCTGATAACTGTTAAACAATGTGCACCAATAACAGCCAGATAACTGTTAAACAATGTGCACCAATAACAGCCAGATAACTGTTAAACAATGTGCACCAATAACAGCCTGATAACTGTTAAACAATGTGCACCAATAACAGCCAGATAACTGTCAAACAATGTGCACCAATAACAGCCTGATAACGGTTAAACAATGTGCACCAATAACAGCCTGATAACTGTTAAACAATGTGCACCAATAACAGCCTGATAACTGTTAAACAATGTGCACCAATAACAGCCAGATAACTGTTAAACAATATAGCAGCGTGCAAAAGACAGATTTCAAGGACAATAAAGTTTATCTATCAAAACACCGTCTGCAGCTGTAGTCAACATCTGTTCACCCTGAAGAGCCCAAAACACTTGAAACGTTGTCCTGCTGCTCTAATAATACACAGAATAATAATAATTATTCATAATAATGAATGTGTGTTTGTCATATTTCTGCATGTTTCTAAATGATCTCAGTGATCTATGATAATCAATTATATGAATCATGAAAAACAAACTGCTAATGTTAAACGTATCACATATTAGCGTGCTAACCTTCATCAGTTACACAACAGCTGCAGTTTAAACATTTAGTGATCTCTAAATTCAATATGTGATAATATGAATATCACAACGTTATTATAGCGATGAATTAACAGATATTAAAGTGTCCTCAGATCTGGAGGAAATTATTCATTAAATAAATTATTACCAACATTCTTTTACGGATAAATTGAACATTTAATTAAAGACAAAAAAATAATTGTTATATTTCAAAGTCAGTCTTTGTGTTCAAGTCGACATCCTGAAGATTCTAATACGTTAATATGGCAAATACACCAAAAATAACATGATTCAATTTGAATATAATGCCAAAAATATTGGTGTCAAACTGATTTTATTATTTTCATCAACATATTGAGTTATTGAGCCTCTAAACATCTATTGGTTGTTCATCAGGCAACACATCCAGAGAAGAACTGAACGTCCACAAAACCTTTTTTGAAATGTGCATTAAAAACACAGCTCGTGTCAACAGGAAACTAAATCTAATCTGATCAAACGTCTCATTTGATAAATCATTTTCCACATATTCAAACAAACAAACATCCATCCAACATAGAAACATAGAAACACAATAAAACAACGAAGTGAATCACATTGAAGCTTGACGGAGATAAAAACACGAAAACTTCTGATTTGAAGCTGAATTTGGATCATTTTACACATTTTATGAAGCATTAAAGCTGCTGAAGGTCCATTAAAAATAAAAACACATCACAACACCTGTAGAGACAAATAAAGATCATAAAGAGTACCGTGGTCCACACACACACACACACACACACACACACACACACACACACACACAGAAGGACTGAGGTGGTCCAGGTCCAGAACTAAACCAGAACCACAGAAACTGTCAGAAACCATCAGAGAGCTGTGATACAACCTGAGAGGAAGACTCGGTCCGCTGAGGAGGAGGAGGAGGAGGAGGAAGAGGAGCAACACTAAGCTGCTGTTTAAAATAACTCTTTCACTAATCTGATCCCAGAGCAGCTGCACGAGCCGCTCTGCTGCCTGATCCGGGACCACGGAGCTGATCCAGGACCCGCTCCCTAACAGGACCAACCCGGGACAAACTGATCCAGGAGCAGCTCTCCAACATCCCATAATAGTCTGTCTCTCTCCTCATTAACACTTCAAGGCTGCTGCTGAATTATGGATCCGGATCAACAAGAGATCAGACGAGGTGGTCACGTGACGCCATTGTACCGGTTGCTTGTGTGGTTGCTGAGGAGCGAGCGTCATGGCAACCGGTCTCGAGCCCCCTCAGGACCCGGATCGATGACGCACTGATGATGTCATCGATTTATTGATTACGAAGACCTAATCAATTAATAGACTGATGACATCATAAAACCATCAAAATATAAAACCAATCTGAAAACTATCAATAAATCATAAAATATTCATTTTGATCGATTACACTTTTAATTTAGCACAAATATTATAAATAAAATATATATTAAAAACTGAGTTTTGTCCTGATGGTGTTTAAATCGATATAATAATAATAATACATTTATTATAAATGTATCAAATAATCATTGAATATTGAATACAACGCAATTAATCAAGTGATGAATATGATTAATGTCAGTGTCAAAGGAAAACTTTGATTTAGTCTGTTTTTATGAAAATGACTTTTAATAACAATCACATCACGTTATTAAATTATTTAAAAGCTTTTAGAACTTTTCACAGGTTTTTATTTTTGACTTTTCTTGATATTTTCATGAACAAAGATTCAGATGAATCAATAACAATATTGTTTGTTCCTTTTTGAATAAAAAAAGGTTAAAAACGTAACGTGTTCATCAGCAGCTCGACTCCATCAAACAAGTCAATAACTGATCAATAACCCATCAATAACCGATCAATAACCCATCAATAACCCATCAATAACCCATCAATAACCCATCAATAATTGATCAATAACCCATCAATAACCGATCAATAACCCATCAATAACCCATCAATAACCCATCAATAACCCATCAATAACCGATCAATAACCCATCAATAACCCATCAATAACCCATCAATAACCCATCAATAATTGATCAATAACCCATCAATAACCCATCAATAACCCATCAATAACCCATCAATAATTGATCAATAACCCATCAATAACCCATCAATAATTGATCAATAACCCATCAATAACTGATCAGAATCAGAGTCAGAATCAGAACCGTTTATTGCTATGATATGTTGAACATACAAGGAATTTGACATGACGGGAGGTGCAGAACATTTAACAATTAAGGAATTAGGTAGGAATTTTTCCTGGGGATGAGAATCAGTGGGGGTCAATAACTGATCAATAACTGGTCAATAACTGATCAATAACTGGTCAATAACTGATCAATAACTGATCAATAACTGGTCAATAACTGATCAATAACTGATCAATAACTTCAGATCAATATGAAGATGCTCAAACATAAATAATATATAAATCACATTCTGATGTTTAGAATCTGAGCAGCAGAGTTGGAGACTTTTAGTCCCAGAAACACTTGAGCCTACATTTCCCATAATGCACCTGGATGGTGTCCCTGAAGACATCACGATGACGTCAGGAGGAGGAACAAACATGACTAATTCATTAAAAGGTGACTTTCTGTGACGCGTCCTCGTTAACATGAGGTGTTCTTCTTCTTCTTCTGTGGTTGTGGACAGAGCGTCTTCCTTGTTGGTGTTTCTTAAACGAGGCGACAGATTAGCTGGAAGAGGATTAAAAGATCAGCAGCCGAGTGACGATGCCTTCACTGACCCGTCAGGCTATTTAAAACCAGCTGCACTGCGTTACTGTACCTGAAGTACTACACTTAAGTACTACACTCAAGTACTACCACAAGAACTACACTCAAGTACTGCGTTTATGTTGCTTTATACTTCTACTCCACTACATCTACTTAAATGAGTTACTCATTCCCATATAAAAAATATCTAGTAAAAATACAACATTTCCCTCTGGATTGAAGTGAAGTAGAAGTATAAAGTAGTGTAAAATGTAAATACTCAAGTAAAGTATAAGTACCTGAAAACTGTGTTTAGCTACAGTACTTATTTACTGGCCACTGATTGGCTCTTGGCTGCTTGAGAGACGACATGTTGCATTTTCTTTTGTTGTCTGAAATTAGAGCCCAGCGAGGAGCAGCTGGATTATTCATAAGGATTATTTGTATCTGTTGTTTCATAAAGTGATGGATTGTGTTGACATCTGAAATGATAATGATGATAATCTGTAGAGACGTTGGCCTCTCATGGTGATAAAACAGACTCTGTCTGATGTGTTAAATACATTCATTCCTCCATGTTAGATTCCCCTTAAATAATGTCGGCTTCCAGTTGCAACAAGGCGAGATTAGGCACCGTGGCCCCACGTCAGGCTCCGGGGCCCGGGGCCATTACTGAACGAGCTCAGGGCCCCCGAGGCTTCACCTACAGAATTACACTCAAAGAGACACAAAACAACTACAAAGAGACATACAAATACTACAAAGAGACGCAAAACAACTACAAAGAGACACAAAACAACTACAAAGAGACACAAAACAACTACAAAGAGACACACAAAACAACTACAAAGAGACACACAAATACTACAAAGAGACACAAAACAACTACAAAGAGACACAAAACAACTACAAAGAGACATACAAATACTACAAAGAGACGCAAAACAACTACAAAGAGACGCAAAACAACTACAAAGAGACACAAAACAACTACAAAGAGACACAAAACAACTACAAAGAGACACAAAACAACTACAAAGAGACGTTCAGGTGAAGCTTGACGTCCGTAGATAAAGATAAAGGATCTGGGTTAACCTGTTCCTTTCACAGAGATGAAAACTGATCCAGGACCAGGTGAGATATCAGCTTTCAGAGCGAGACGACAAATAAACTAATTAGGTTCAGTCAGTGGAGACGAATGTGATCAACACATCTGATCAGGACAGATTCTCTGCTGACAATAATACTACTGATACTACTAATGAATACTTGTCTTTTCTTCTTTAGCTGCTAAATGTCTGAAGACTTTGGTGTTGCTGCCCTCTGCTGGTGGGAGACGGTGCTTCAGCTGTGGTTTGGTTTCTGACTCCACAAAAGATTTAAATCATTAATCCTCATTATATATCATTAATCCTCATTAATCCTCATTATATATCATTGATCCTCATTAATCCTCATTATATATCATTAATCCTCATTATATATCATTAATCCTCATTATATATCATTAATCCTCATTAATCCTCATTATATATCATTATATATCATTAATCCTCATTATATATCATTAATCCTCACTATATATCATTAATCCTCATTATATATCATTAATCCTCATTATATATCATCAATCCTCATTATATATCATTATATATCATTAATCCTCATTATATATCATTAATCCTCACTATATATCATTAATCCTCATTATATATCATTAATCCTCATTAATCCTCATTATATATCATTAATCCTCATTAGTCATGATTAATCCTCATTAATCCTCATTAGTCAATGTCTGTGTTCAGCCGTGGTGGGCCGTGCATTTTATACCTGGGCCTTCTGTGCTGTCCTGCAGCTGAAACACCTCCTAATAATCTCATGATGCCCACTGACCAATCACAGCGCACGCTGCACCTCACTGCAGAGCTGCTCCTGCAAACTGAGCTGCACGTAATGCTGACGTAGCTGTAGGCCAGCTAGCAGCTCTGACACGTCAAAGAATACGCCCAACATGTCAAACTAAAGATCTGATTGGTTGAACACTATGACAATCAACAACATCGTCCCCATTCACTTAACCTGCACATGGATTCACTGGTGAGTCTGCAGGCCTGGGGCCTCTCTTCTACCTAGAGACACAGAGGTGAACTCTGATTGGATAAAAGCTCTACTTAAAACAAGCTGCACTGAAGCAGAGCAGCTGAGGAGCACAGTAGCTGTGCAATGAGAGCATCAGATAATGGGAAACATCATTTATATAAATTATGATACATGTAGTGTATTTAAGAAACATTATTAAATTATGAAGTGGCTCTAACTTTGTGATTCTGTTTAGGCCAGCAGAGAAGATGTTTGACCTGTGACCTGAGCTTTTTTCTTCCTTCCTTCCTGACCGCCCACCTTTTACTCCTCCATCACACCTCCTCCTCCTCCTCCTCCTCGTCTTCTTTCCTGCTGCTGTTGCCTTTTACTTCACAACTCTTTTCAGCTGCTCCTTCTGCTCCTTAATAGCAGGAGAAGCTCTTTGTTATTATTCCTCCTCTGGTCTCTCCTTTTTCCTTCTTTATGTCAACACTAAATCTCCTGCTCCTCCTTTGTTCCTTTGTTTCATCATGTCCTCACCCTGCACCTCCTCATGGTCCTCCTCCTGCTGAGCTCCTAATCGTTTTCCCCGACCCGGCAAATCCTTTTCTTTTCCTTCCTCCTCCTCCTCCTCCTCCTCCTCCTCCTCCTCCTCCTCCTCCTCCTCCTCTTCATCCTCCCTATGACCTCCCACACTCTTTTTACTACTCGTGTCTCTCCTCGTCCTCCTTATAGACCTTGTACTCCTCCAGCTCTTCATCTTCCTCCTCCTCCTCCTCCCTGAGAGCCAGAGTCCCTCCTGGACCAGACTATTTATAGAAACAGGGCAAGTGAGTGACAAAGATAGCTCAGGAAATGGGTCTGTGTAATCTCTGGTTCCACACACACACACACACACACACACACACACACACACACGAAGTACCAAAATACTACTTTAAAGGGTCAGTTCACTCAAATGATGAAACATACATTTTTATCTGTCGTGTTTTGAAGACATCCAAAGCCGGTTAGCGTTAGCTAACACCAGCTAATTATGGGTAAACCAGCTGAGGCATTTAGCTCCACCCCCTTGTGTCACTTCCTATCTATGAAAACAAGACATCTGATCACAATCCATCCAAAAGGTGTTGAGATGTTTCACTCGGCAGTGAAGGATAGAAGTGTGTACAATAGAAACAGCAGAATTCTTCTAATGACATTTCTATTGTTGTAAAAGACTGCAGCCAAACTCAAAGTCCACTAAAGAGCTTTTTCTGTAGAACACCAACAACACAGTGACTTCATCAGAGGATGGAGGTATGAAATGATCTATTGTTTGTACATACAGGTGAGGTTTATTTCACAATGCTTCCTTCCTTTGTTGGAACCCTTTGATCTCAGGCAGCTGATACGATGTGTCACTCAGGATTCTGTTAGTGAGCAGATCAACGTCATGTGATTCATCATGATGGAGAACATCAGCCACAACACACACCCATCCTGAAGATCACACCAAGTACATAACCTGCTGATATTTAACATCAACATCACACAGAGCAGAGAAAACTAAACTCAGGATCAGAATACAACAACAAGAGACGACAAATAATTAATCAGACGACATCTAAAGTTACAAACGGGATCCTGATCAACTCTTTCAGGCGTTACTACAAAGTGGACACAGAAAGTCTCAGAGTACCTGAACAGGTAGAGAACAGAGTACCTGAACAGGTAGAGAACAGAGTACCTGAACAGGTAGCGAACAGAGTACCTGAACAGGTAGAGAACAGAGTACCTGAACAGGTAGTGAACAGAGTACCTGAGCATGTGGAGTACAGAGTCTGCTGATCTAATGAGAGATCTGTGTGCAGTCTAAGACACTCGACTCAGTCAGTGATGTCATCTGATCACCTGTCAAAGGTGAAAGACCTGCTGTGACATCACTGATGGGGGGCGTGGCCTGTCTCAGACTGAAGGGGCCTCAGTGAAACAAAAGAAGACCAGGAGTCCATTACACACTGTAACATATGATCCAGTGTGTGTGTGTGTGTGTGTGTGTGTGTGTGTGTGTGTGTGTGTGTGTGTGTGTGTGTGTGTGTGTGTGTGTGTGTGTGTGTGTGTGTGTGTGTGTGTGTGTGTGTGTGTGTGTGTGTGTGTGACCAACAGGTTAATAACTTCTAACAAACTGAGAGTTGACCAGATGTTTCTTCAGACCAGATGTTGTTAGCTGGTCAGTTCCAGCTGTGGCTCCATGACCAACAACACATCCTTTAATTCATTGGATGGTCATTAAATCACCTCGGGGCTTTAAGGGTTAAAGGGTTCAACACTTTTTAGTCATTGTAAAGAAAATAAGTATGTTTTATATATTTTGGAAGCAAAGGAAGAGAAACCTTTCTAAAAGTCTAAAAACATGTTTTTTATGAATGAGGTTTGGTTGCTGATAGTTATACAGAATGTACAGAATCCTCGCTCGTATCTAATGAGGAAGTTGTATTCATATGATATAAACAAAAGATCATTTTAGTGACTTGGTGAGTGTGTTAACATTTAATATGTGAACACTGGGAACCACGACTGGGAACGAGCAGAAACAACTGGGATGAATATTTAAAGTGTGTCTGATCGTGTTCATCATTAAAGGATTCAGACCTGCTGCAACATTTAAGAGAAGTTGAATGTTTGTGATGAACTGAAAGATGAAGTGTTCCTTTATGTGTTGATGATGAATGTTTGTGATAAACTGAAAGATGAAGTGTTCCTTTATGTGTTGATGTTGAATGTTTGTGATAAACTGAAGGATGAAGTGTTCCTTTATGTTTTGATGTTGAATGTTTGTGATAAACTGAAGGATGAAGTGTTCCTTTATGTGTTGATGATGAATGTTTGTGATAAACTGAAGGATGAAGTGTTCCTTTATGTGTTGATGTTGAATGTTTGTGATAAACTGAAGGATGAAGTGTTCCTTTATGTGTTGATGTTGAATGTTTGTGATAAACTGAAGGATGAAGTGTTCCTTTATGTGTTGATGTTGAATGTTTGTGATAAACTGAAGGACGAAGTGTTCCTTTATGTGTTGATGGTGAATGTTTGTGATAAACTGAAGGATGAAGTGTTCCTTTATGTGTTGATGTTGAATGTTTGTGATAAACTGAAGGATGAAGTGTTCCTTTATGTGTTGATGTTGAATGTTTGTGATAAACTGAAGGATGAAGTGTTCCTTTATGAGTTGATGTTGAATGTTTGTGATAAACTGAAGGACGAAGTGTTCCTTTATGTGTTGATGATGAATGTTTGTGATAAACTGAAGGATGAAGTGTTCCTTTATGTGTTGATGATGAATGTTTGTGATAAACTGAAGGATGAAGTGTTCCTTCATGTGTTGATGTTGAATGTTTGTGATAAACTGAAGGATGAAGTGTTCCTTTATGTGTTGATGATGAATGTTTGTGATAAACTGAAAGATGAAGTGTTCCTTTATGTGTTGATGTTGAATGTTTGTGATAAACTGAAGGATGAAGTGTTCTTTTATGTGTTGATGATGAATGTTTGTGATAAACTGAAGGATGAAGTGTTCCTTTATGTGTTGATGTTGAATGTTTGTGATAAACTGAAGGATGAAGTGTTCCTTTATGTGTTGATGTTGAATGTTTGTGATAAACTGAAGGATGAAGTGTTGATGTTGGTAAGGTTTTGAATCCAGTACCTTTCTTAGTGGAGTATTTTTACACTGTGGTATTAGTACTTTACTGCAGTAAAGGACCTAAGTACTTCTTGTACTACTGATATTTAAAAAGAAAAACTGACAGCCTGTGAAAAATAAAAAGATTTTCTCTTTGTTTTCTCATTTAAAGCCCTTCACTATTTCCTCCTTCTTCTCCTCTTCCTCCTCCTCCTCCTTTTCCTCCTCCCCCTCCTTCAGATTGAATATTCTCCTCCTGAGTGAGGTTTTCCCATCAGGCTCTAAAAGTGTCTTTAATGAATTGCTCTTCATCACCAGCTGATATAATTAGAGTTGATGAGACTTTAATCTGCACTCGTTACGTACCGTGAATAAAGATCTGTGGTGGGAGAAGTATTCAGATCCTTTACTGAAGTAAAAGTACCACAAACTACATTGGGTGGACAGAGTACACACATGTACTAAAATTACTTCTGAGAATGAATAAAATGATATTTTATGATATATCATATACCTACGTAACGAAGAAATTCTGGGCAAATGTCATCATGGAAGCTATTTTACTCACTCAAAACACAGTTATACACAAAGTAATACAATAAACTACAAGTGGTACCACAATTTCACGTATTTTTTGCCAGGACACGGCGAGCTATGTTCTCCGTTACCAATACCAACCAAAAGCTACAGCACTTTCACGGACAATCCATCACATAGCATGAGCATTACACACTGAATCCAACCATAGTTTCCAAATGTCTCTCCTTGAAACCATTAAAAAGTTACACTCCATAAGCCACAGAAGAACACACAGCAAAACATTTCTGTGTGCACGTATGATGAAGAGGTAGTCGTTTTCATTTTCGGTGAATGGGTTTTTACGCTTGGGGGCGCGCGCCACGGTTTTGGATTTTTAGTGGCTAAACATTCTGTCAATCAACTCAAAGATCGAGCCACTACCTTCTTGACACTCTTCCGCATTCAACGAGGTGTCATAGGCGAAAATACGCCAATTATAGGCTGTGTGAGGTTGTAGTCTGTAAAACTGGAATTCAGACGGGGGTGAGCCATGTTTTACAGGTTTATATAGGGCCCAGGCTCTCAAAATGATGCCAAACTGCTGTTTTGGATAGATTGAACACTATTAGTGATAAAACAAGTGAAATATATAATTATATAGTATATCAAATTAGAATGGAACAGCTTTAACAGCTGGTTCCAAAATGAGAATTTGGCTTGACCCTGCCTGAATTCTCCGTACTGAAACCTCTATAACTTTGGCATGCTTCACTTTATCAAAGCCAATTCTTTTTTAAATTACTGCTGACATGTTGTGCTATGATTTGGGAGAGGTTAGGCCTTCATCTGCATTATTTCAAATCAATAGCATCAATAAAAGTGCTTTTTTTTTCAGGCGAACCTGAACATTTTCAATTTTAGCTGTGTGTTATCTTCATTCAGCATTTACCAGTAACATATACACTGATATGTACACATCTTAACAAATCTCACAAGTGTTAGTGTTATTATGCCATTAAAATTTTTCAAATAGACCTTGTAGTTAGAGAGATACACTCCTTTCTGTATGGGTGTGTAATTTTTGAGCAGAGGCCTAAAAATAGGGTTAGGGATTAAGAGGTTAAATAAGTAAATGGCCATTAACACATTCAATATGTGCTCATTTTCCTACATTTCTTAAACATAAATATGAATATTGGACAAAACCAGGTTCAAAATTCTTTCTATCATAATATTGACATATTAGAGTCAAAAGTTTTTACAATGAGAGTTATATATATGTATATATATATACATATATATCTTTGTATCACTCGATAAATCATAAAACACTGTTAAAAGTATAAATAGAATGGAGAAAATGGATGAATTTCCTCCATGTTTTTATGAATAAAATGTTGTATAAGTGAGGTTTATACAACATTTACAACAACTACTGAAGTGATTTATCATCAGAGTCCGAGAAATAGAAAGTAGAAGTACTCAAGGTAAGTACAAGTATCTCGCACCCTCGCACACTCACTCACTCACACACTCACACACTCACACACTCACACACACACACTGACACTCACTCACACACACACACTCACACACACACACACTGACACTCACTCACACACACACACTCACTCACACCCTCGCACACTCACTCACTCACACACTCACACACTCACACACACACACACACACTCGCACACTCACACTCACTCACACACACACACACTCGCACACTCACTCACTCACACACTCATACACA
>NC_136533.1:660000-685000 GCF_910591455.1 Pholis gunnellus
AGATGAAGCTGGTGATAAAGCTGGTGATGAAGCTGGTGATGAAGCTGGTGATGAAACTGGTGATGAAGATGAAGCTGGTGATGAAGCTGGTGATGAAGATGAAGCTGGTGATAAAGCTGGTGATGAAGCTGGTGATGAAGCTGGTGATGAAGATGAAGCTGGTGATAAAGCTGGTGATGAAGATGAAGCTGGTGATGAAGCTGGTGATGAAGCTGGTGATGAAGCTGGTGATGAAACTGGTGATGAAGATGAAGCTGGTGATAAAGCTGGTGATGAAGCTGGTGATGAAGATGAAGCTGGTGATAAAGCTGGTGATGAAGATGAAGCTGGTGATAAAGCTGGTGATGAAGATGAAGCTGGTGATAAAGCTGGTGATGAAGCTGGTGATGAAGATGAAGCTGGTGATAAAGCTGGTGATGAAGATGAAGCTGGTGATGAAGCTGGTGATGAAGATGAAGCTGGTGATAAAGCTGGTGATGAAGATGAAGCTGGTGATGAAGATGAAGCTGGTGATAAAGCTGGTGATAAAGCTGGTGATGAAGATGAAGCTGGTGATGAAGCTGGTGATGAAGATGAAGCTGGTGATAAAGCTGGTGATGAAGCTGGTGATGAAGATGAAGCTGGTGATGAAGCTGGTGATAAAGCTGGTGATGAAGATGAAGCTGGTGATGAAGATGAAGCTGGTGATGAAGCTGGTGATGAAGATGAAGCTGGTGATGAAGCTGGTGATGAAGATGAAGCTGGTGATGAAGAACGTTATGAAACACATCTTGTTCTGAGTCACGTCCACCTGAACAGACACAGAGCTGTGATGATGTCATCAGACCAGGGCCTCGTTCCTCGTGGTCCACTAAGTGGATCAGATGTCCTGTTAGCAGCTTAAAGGAACCCGATGGTTGAAGTCAGGTTCTCTCGGTTCCTCAAAGGCTGATCCGCTCAAACGGTCTCGTTCAGTAGATCCAGACTTCAGTCATCAGGGTCGGTGGCGTGCCCGTCCTGCTTCAGAAGGAGGAAGCGTTGATCACAGAAACATGATGTTCTAACAGTACGATGCAGATGAAGTGACAGAAAGAGGACGAGCAGGAGATGATCATGAACTCATGTGAGGAGCTCCAGACCATCATCATGACATCATCATGACATCATCTAACACCTCCACCGCTGAGAGGGCGAGACAAGAAGCACGGCGACACGTCACAGACACGTTGATGCGTCAGTGTTGGAACATGTATCGGCTCATTTTAAGCCTCATCAGCCCGACCAATCACAGGACTCGTCTTTAAACGTGCTGCTGGCAGCAGCTTCATGGATCCATCATCCAATGAGATCTAGAGACAAGAAGGATCTCAACTCTTCACCAAGACGATCAAAACAAAGAGCATCTAACTGATACCAATGAAGAGATGCTGATGAGGGTAGATGTGCTGTGTGCGCTTCTAGAATACAGTTCTATAATATAGATCTATTACATATAGAACTAGGAGTTTGAATGTGTGTGGATCAGTGTGTGTGTGTTATTCATAATCAGCAGTAAATGAATGTTGTGTGATTGTCCTCATGAGCGAACAGGAAGTCATGGTGATGTGATGACGGATGTTGGCGATGTGGAAGAACTCTCTCCCTATAAAACGCTGATCTGACTAATATCCTCCTTCATCAGTGATCTCTGAGGAAGAGGAGCTAATCCAGCTAACTGAAGCTAGCCTGCGCTGGAGCAGGTTCAGGCTGATGGATGTGTTGCTATGGTGATTTTGCCAAACTTGCTTCAAGGAACCGAAAAGCCTGACTTATGTAATCTCATCCTGAACATTATCCAGCTAACTCAGTTAGCCACAGGAGTACTGTGATCTGGAGTACTTTACTGTCAGTACTCTGGAGAGGAATGAATACATAGAATATAATATAATATATAATGTTATTTATTGATTATTTACAGTGTAAACATCATGAATCAGTTTTGTGTCTCACAGCATCTTATTGTGAAATATGAACTTTAAATATTTGTCTTCACGTCTTATTGACTGAATATGTGTTATTAACCTGTTATTAACCTGTTATGCACATATTAACCCGTTATCACCCTGTTCATTATTAACCTGTTATTACGTTTCCTTCTCTCTAACTTGATCGTTTCAGTAATAACTAATGGAGGTAAAATAATCATGAGTAGATTATAGTTTTAAATTAAAACACGTTGTGAGAATAAAGGCTCTTAAAGCATCACTAACGTGCTCGTCACAGCGATCATCATTGATCATTGAAGCATCGATATGAACGATCATAAAGATCATAAAGACCATAAAGACGAACACGACGCCCTCAGTGCGTCTGCGTCCGTCCTGCTTTGAAGTGTGTTTCTGTTTGGTCTTTGAAGCCTCCTGATTGGTTTAAAGGTGTTTGAGCAGCTGATCAAAGCAGAGCAGACGCTCGGCCGAGGACGTTAACGTGGTTACAGGAAGTCACGACTCCATCAGACGAGGATCTCTGCTCTCTGATTGGGTTAAAGGACGGAGCCGGCCCATTGGTCCAGACTGCAGCTGGAGGCGGAGCCTTCCAACACAACATCTGATGTTTTCAATTTCATTCTTTTATTCTGACACGTTTCTACCGACAAACAGCAGAAAAACAAACGGTGACGTCTTCATGACATCACTCAGACCACGCTGAGTAGAAGTTATATTTATACATTATAATAATAATTAATACTCCGTCTTCTCATTATGCGTTAATAGAACCGACTCATCGAATCAAGAAAACGTTGAGAGGAGTTAGAGACATGAACGAGGTTCAGCTTTAACTCCGTTACACCGACTCCCAGAGACCAGAGGGTTCTGTCACGCACCAGCAACATGGCAACGACATGGCAACAACATGGCAACGACATGGCAACGACATGGCAACAACATGGCAACAACATGGCAACGACATGGCAACGACATGGCAACGACATGGCAACGACATGGCAACGACGTGGCAACGACATGGCAACGACATGGCAACAACGTGGCAACGAGAGTAGAGTTATTTTCTCATAGACTTCTATAGAACCAGAGGAGTCGTCCCCTGGTGGACACTAGAGAGAATGCAGCTCTAACACATGTATATATTTATAGAACCAGAGGTTGAAGACACAATGAGTCCCGTGTGACGCCTCACGGCTGCAGGAGATCCCCCGTCATCATGTGGCGAGACTCGTTGTTCTTGTGGTGGGTGCTGGAACCGTGCTTGTGGATGTTCTGTAACTTGAACATCCTGGAACCTTTGATCAGACCTTTGGTGGAGTGGGACCTGTCCGAGTGGAGGCGGCAGACGTGGCACCACATCAGGTCCAGGGTCGGCGAGTAGCAGAGGAACCAGAACCTTTTCAGCCAGGCGTTCTGGAAGCGAGGAGGCTGTCGAGGTTTAGGCTTGGACGCCCGGCCCCCCCGAGTCCGCTTGTCTGCCGAGTCCGGGTCCCGTTCACCGTCTTGGAGAACCGCAGGAGGAGATGAGAGAGGAGGCTCCATCCCTGAGGAGACATACGGCACTTTTAAACTCTACCGAAGCTCCAAAGTAACACAAACCAAGTCTCTAGACCACAAACAACAGTGGTCCATACTGACCCCCCCTCACAGTTTATCGTTAACCATCAGAGTGTAAATAAAGTTCTACTGACGATCGCTTCAGTCTCTGATCTCTGATAATGTGACATTGTAAACAACCAATGAGTGTTTAACCTCAAAACACATGAAACCAGAACTATGGACCCTATCGTCCATCGACACACATCCATCAGAACTCCAGCGTCTCCGTGGCCGACGGCTCCCTGAAGGTCTTGTGGGTGAAGGCCTTCGTCGGGCTCCTAAAGATAACTTCACCACAGCGATGTCCACAAAGTGGTAAAAAAAGGTCTTGTACCACTTCATCGTCTTGTGGCGGACGCTGTAAAATCCGATCAGTGCATCGGACAAATCCCCCCCCCCCCCACGCTATGATTGTAGTCCACGACCGGTGGTGGACCGTCACAAGGCCGGTGAAGATGCCGATGAAGAGGGATATGTAAAGATCCTTCACGGTGACCACTTCCCACGTTAACTTCATCCCAGCTTGCTTTCTTTTGGCGGCGTTGGCATTTGTGTCAATGATTTTTCGGACAACAAATGCTGAGAAGAAAAGCTGGACGAGGCTGATGGGAGACCATGCTGTGGTGGTGTAGCATGTGGGGCCTGGGGGTCCTGGCCCGGCATGAATCTGAGAGGGTTCAGGTTTGATGTCCTCCTCTCCGTCACGCCGCCTGTCCTCCTCCTCGCTCTCTGGAGATGCCGTCCTACTCTTTCCACGCTTGGTAGCCGGAGCAGACGTTCCCAGAGAGGTCTGCTGGGCCTGACTGAGGTGTGAACAGCTGGGGCTCCAAAGGTCCTGGAGCTCCGTGACGTGTCGGCCGTGGGGCCCTTGAAGGTCCTGGGACACTGGCAAGAGGAGGCTCGTCATCATCACTGTAAACCAGAATGTGGAAGAACAACAAATGTATTCATTCATTCAACATAAAAGCAGTAAACACCCTGTGCTGGGGGACGGACGGACGGACGCTAGCTTTTAAATCAATAAATAAACGTTCATAAGACGATCCGTACCTGATGATGATGGAAGACGGTAATCTGAGTCACTGCTGTGTTGTGTGTTGTCGGGATGCACGAGATCCTCTTCATCATCTGACGATGAGTCATGAGGACCAACGAGGCTCCCGGGCTCCTCCTCCAGCAGCGCCGCTTCTTCTTCTGGAGTGAAATATTTCTTTGGTCGTTGTTTTTGACGTCTTTCTCTCAAAAATTCCAACAAAGTGGTGAAAAAAACGCCAAAAAAAAGTAACACACGCAAAACCATGCTAATGCTAGCCATGCTAATGCTAGCCAAGCTAATGCTAGCCATGCTAATGCTACACACTTTGATGTATATGTGGAGTGTCTGCTGTCTTTTGAGATATCTCATCAATGATCAATAACCATCTATCACTGAGATTCACCTGCAGGGTCCTGCTCCTCTACGTGGACCGTCTCAGGACTCTGCTGGTCCTGGTCTGGATGGAGGAGGGTCTCTGTGAAGACCTCCACGTCCTCCAGTCCTCCCGTGAGACGACTCAGCTTCTCCTGCAGCTCCACGCTCCTCTTCATCAGCCGGACGCAGTTCTCACAGGAGGAGGAAGAGGAGGACTCTTCACAGGTCTGGTGAACCTCCTTCATGGGGGGACCCTCTGAGTCCAGCTCCACGGAGATCCTGGACCTGCTGGAGGCCTCCAGAGAAGCTTCCAGAGCGTCTCGGATGAAATCCTGAAACAAAATAATAAATACAGAATAAATAAATAAACCCAACTTTGATCCAGATGTTTCTCATCTTCTTCATCTTCATCTCACTGACGTGCGAACTAAAGAGGAATCCTCTGGAAGTGAAGTCCTACTCTGAAGTCCAGGTGGGTCTCCTTCACAGCAGGAGCAGCTCGTCCCCGAGTCTCGTCTGCAGGCGGCTGGCTGAAGACGGTTTTACGCTGCAGAACGGACCGCAGCAGAGGACGGACTTCTGTCCAGGGACGGACCGCCGGACGCTCTGCAGCTGAAACGGATCAAAGAAAGGAAACATTTTAACTTTACTGCAGGACTAAAGACGTCACGTTACAAATCTGTTTCTCCAACGAGATGATGCTAACGTTAGCTTAGCTTGTTTCTCTGATAAGTTAAAGTCACTACGAAAGTTCATTTAGTGGTGATTCTGGCGCCCCCCGTGGACTACAGCGGTAGTGTCTCTGAGCACCAGACTCCCTTTAGTAAAACCCTCATGTTACTGCAGCAGGTCTGACAGTCTGCCCCTCTCAGTCCTGGTTCTGGTTCTCCTGAGCCTCCCTTCCCTCCAGAGGGTCCAGCACTACGTCCTGGGTCTCCAGCAGATGACCGATGAAATCATTAAGAATAACTCTATAGAAATAGACCATCTTCTCTCTGATGGAGGTCTGATAGAGGATCAGGACTACACTGAGACTGGTTCATATAGAGGATCAGGACTACACTGAGACTGGTTCATATAGAGGATCAGGACTACGCTGAGACTGGTTCATATAGAGGATCAGGACTAAACTGAGACTGGTTCATATAGAGGATCAGGACTAAACTGAGACTGGTTCAGGACCAGTTAGAAGTTCCTCACCTCCTGCTGTCTCTGTTAAAGATCTGGTCTCTGTGGAGCGTCTCTGGTCCTGGTCTCGGTCCCTATGCACAGACTGGAGGAGACCCTTGGTGGGTCCGGTGGTTCCCTCACTGGGACCCATCAGCAGCGAAGGAACCCAGTCTGGATCCGACTGCAGTCCTTCATAGGAGGGTTTACCTGCAACCACACAGTCTTTAATATCTAGCTGTGTTTACATCAGAGACTCTGTAACTTCTCAGAGCTCATGATGTTCACTCTGTGGAAGATGTTTATTAATGTTCCTGAGAGTCTGATGATGAAGATGTGGTCAAAGCTCTGGGATCAGTCTGCTAAGTGGACCTTGAGTTTAGATTAGTTATGTCCTGAGAAAGAATTAATTTCATAAACATCTATGTATACGATTGATTTACTGTTATTGAATCTAGTTATTAGTTCACGGTGGTTTCATGAGCGAGAACGGAGCATCGGGTAGGCAGGCAAAGACCCAGCATGCACCTGGAGGGTTGTGTGTTTTTTAAGACCCAAAATATAAAGATAAATAAATCACTTCCTGTTTACAGTGGTCTGGTCTGGGTTCTGTCTCTAGAAGGTGGTCGAATTAAAACGTCTCGTCTCTGAAACACTTTAAACACTTTAATAAACTTTAAACATTATACGAGCTAAGAACGTACTAGTGGAATCCAATGAAGTACATTTACTCAAGTACACATTTGAGGTACTTGTACTTTGACTTGAGTAACATTTTCACTGCAGAACCTTTACTAAATACGTCTTCTACTGCTGGAAGGTTTACTGCTGTTTGACTAGTCGTTGCTAACCTGTTATAGTCTTTACTAACCTGTTATAGTCGTTACTAACCTGTTATAGTCGTTACTAACCTGTTATAGTCGTTACTAACCTGTTATAGTCGTTACTAACCTGTTATAGTCTTTACTAACCTGTTATAGTCGTTACTAGCCTGTTATAGTCGTTACTAACCTGTTATAGTCGTTACTAACCTGTTATAGTCTTTACTAACCTGTTATAGTCGTTGCTAACCTGTTATAGTCGTTACTAACCTGTTATAGTCTTTACTAACCTGTTATAGTCGTTACTAACCTGTTATAGTCGTTACTAACCTGTTATAGTCGTTACTAACCTGTTATAGTAGTTACTAACCTGTTATAGTCTTTACTAACCTGTTATAGTCTTTACTAACCTGTTATAGTCTTTACTAACCTGTTATAGTCGTTACTAACCTGTTATAGTCGTTGCTAACCTGTTATAGTCGTTACTAA
The DNA here is from genome assembly GCF_910591455.1 of Pholis gunnellus. Lineage (NCBI taxonomy): Eukaryota > Metazoa > Chordata > Actinopteri > Perciformes > Pholidae > Pholis > Pholis gunnellus. The sequence continues at coordinate 667,452 of NC_136533.1, forward strand.
CCTGTTATAGTCTTTACTAACCTGTTATAGTCGTTACTAACCTGTTATAGTCGTTACTAACCTGTTATAGTCGTTACTAACCTGTTATAGTCGTTACTAACCTGTTATAGTAGTTACTAACCTGTTATAGTCGTTACTAACTTGTATTAGTTATTAGTTTTAACTAACCTGTATTAGTTGTTACTAACCTGTAATATTTGTTACTAACTTGTACTAGTTAAACTAACTAGTACTAACTAACCTGAGTAGAAGTGTCTGGAGCAGACTCTACTGGAGGAAGGAACATGGTTGAACGTGATGTCCTCGCGACCCACAGCAGACACCCAGACCGTCCTCCGGGTCCTCGTGAGCTCAGAGATCGTCTCTCCCTCGTGTCTCCTCCAGGCCGGGAACACGTGGAACGTGACCGCGTGACTCCCGCTGTGGTCGCGAGACGTGCGGGGGCAGTTTAACACGCAGCAGCTTCTCTCCTCCATGAGTACCTGAGATAGATCAATACATATATATAGAACGTTATCTTGAGTTAGAAAACAACCGCCGGAAGCTACTTTACGAACGACCTGCTCTGCCTCTGATTGGCTGGTTCTCGGTGGCTTCGTTGGCTGGAGTGGTTGGGTGAGACACGAGGAACGGGATTGGTTGGCTCAGGGTAATAGTGTCAGAGTTAGCCAATCAGAGGCAGAGTAGGGCGGGTCTTGTCTGGTCCATCTTTCCGGTTACAGAGTCAGTATTCAGATAGAACCGGATACACAATAAAACAACACAAATATTACAAAACATACAGATATTAAATGTTTTTGATTGTAAATACTTTCACACATTGATACAAATCCTTCAAGAAAACAACAATATATATTCATTTTAAGATTAAATTAACAGTTATGAATCTGCATCTTATATAAAAAAATGTTTGTCTTCTTTTATTTGTTTTTTTTAAGAAACTAAACACCACATTTTCAATAAATAATTTAAATTTTGTATAAAACGTCCTTTAAAATACATACAATGTAACTTGAGTAAAAGTACAAAATGTACTTAAGGTACTAAAAGTAAAAGTACTCATTATGTAGAATATTATATCGTACTTAGTTGATTTATTAATGTGATCATCACGTTATTGTTGGAGCTCATTTTAATGACTTTATATACTCCTGATAGTTTAAAATGTATAATAATATAATTTATTTTATATAATATATATATATATATATATAGTCATTAAGTTGTTATTGATTTTCTTTCAAACAGCCATTCTACATTCATAAATGTCTTATGTTATCAATAATGTACAAGTACCTTTCATTGTGTAAAGAACAAAATGTTCGTAGTTTACTGTAAAGATGAATGAAATGAGACTGTTTTTGTTTTTACTGGTCAGTCATTAAAACAAAAAAACAAAATTAGCAGAGGATGGTTTCGATCCATCGACCTCTGGGTTATGGGCCCAGCACGCTTCCGCTGCGCCACTCTGCTGCACGGAGGACTACGTCACACTTTTAGCTATTTAACCTCTTTACTACCGGAAACATGTAGCCAGTGATGAGTATTTTCCTCGTTGATTATATAGACCGAAAGCGTTCTTTAAACATTCTTAAGATGGGCTGAAGGTCCATGTTTCTCATAACTGTTATATTTATATTATTGTATCTAAAATATGTTTCATGAGCTGTAAATTATTTTAATCACTTCAGAAGGTTTTAAATGAACATTACGAGGATCTATTATCAGAAATGTAAAATAATATTCATAACTATGTTCATCAATGAATACATTGTGAGTCATTCATATTAATGTTAAAGCTGTTAAAACCTATAAAACAATCGAGACGCGCTGCTTTTCACAATTTATTAACAAAATGATAAAATAAATAAATACAAATTGATCAAATGCTCCTAATATCAACTCGTCCCATGTTGCCAGTATTTCCTAAACACTGCATACAAAGAATTCATCACAGAAGAGGCTCAATACAGAGGTAAGAATCCCACCAGTCACAATGTCAGGCCAACAGAAGACACATCTGGAACACAAGTCAAAAAATAAACACATTCCTTTCAAAATCATTATGAAAAAATACAAACAATTATACAAATATTCAGATTGTGTAATTACCAAATTACACATGTATTCAGCACACCAGGTGAACTTTTTATTCATATCGCTACAATGCATCTCACCAAATGGAAGATTTAAAAAAGACTTCTCTTTTTTATTTATCTTGTTTGTTGTTGGTTTGTTGTTGGTTTGTTGCCCCCCCCCCCCCCCCGATGGGATCATCTGTGGATGAGGTAAAGAAGCTTCAGGTGAACAGTTGGATCCGGACACGATGGGATGATGATGTCATGATGATGTCATGAACCGACAGAATACTAGAAGGCCACAATCATGACTCATCGTTTTTTTAAGAGAAGAAGAAAAACACCGGAGGAGTCGTTTTTTACGGGACGCGACCATTTAGTTGTTTTTTTTTGTTTAAAATGCACACAAGACTTCGTCAAACACAAACTGAACAAACGTTCCTCCTCTTCCTCTTCTTCCTCTAGCTGGACGAACGAACACGATGCTGATGTAGAACTTTTGTATTTAATGATATGACGACACACAAGGCTTCCAAACACAAACGCTCTGCACGTGTTCTTTGGGTGAAGTAGAGACCGAGGACCCCCCCCCCCCCCCCCCCAGCATGGGGCATTAGTTCAAATCTAAAAACACGATGTCAGCAACAAGATGACCACTTTTGAATGTTCACATAAAAACTATAAAAGAACAAAAAGCATATTTAAAAAAAAAAAGTTTGAAAACTGTTGTATAAAAATTTGCATAAGAAGGTATGCGGCCCACAGATGTTGCTAACGGGGGTCAAAGGTCGGCCCGTCGAGGGGGGGGGGGGGGGGGCGTTTTGTTCACAGGACCAGATTTAGCAAAAGTTTAGTAACCCTCCGAAAAACACACAAAGAAGAAGAAGAAGAACCACAGCACAGAGGGAACCAACGAGTCCGGACTAACACAACCCCATGTTTACACTCCGATAGTTATAATTACAATAATACTGGTCAAACCAAAAGTGCATCACAAAACAACTGGCTGTCATCGTCATCGTCGTCATCATCATCATCATCATCATCATCAATCCCTCTTTGGACCATTTCACTGACGACCTCTGACCTCCAGTGATTCTTTTATTTTTTTTAAATGTCACGTGAAAAAAAAAAAGTAAAATAAAATCACATTTAAGGCATCTTCTATAATAAACAACAGAAACACTATCCGGTCGATCTAAACGGCATAATATGAAATGTAGTTTCCTTGCATCGACTACCTGGCAGCCTGAGGTGAAAGGGGGACGGGCGGTCCGGGTCTCTGTTGGGTCTGGATGGACCGGTGGGGGGGGGGGGGGGGCTTAGTAAGGTTTCTACAAGTCACAGTGCAAGTCAAGAGACAAAATATTATCTGCTGTTTGAAGAAAAGGCACTCGAGGTACCTACTGTACAGAGGGGGGGTCCAGCTGGTCTGGAACACGAGGTCGGGCTCGATCAATGAAAACAGAAGAAGAAGACGAAGACGAAGACGAAGAAGAAGAAGAACAAAACAAAACACTCAACGAATGGGATTCATGAGGACGACGCTGTGGCCTCAAACAGGAGATGTTACAGATTGAATCTCTTTTTCTGATGACAAGAAAGAATTAGGGAGTCGAGTCAAGATATGCAGATTCGGTTCCAGAGTCCGTATGATATGAAAAAAAAGAGACGGCGTTTACTTTAAAAGTTAGCCAACGACGTATTCACCCTCACGGTTAACGAGCGCATAAAGGTTCCAGAGCCTACAGCAGCATGCTAACAGCTCAGATAGATGCTAACAGCAGCATGCTAACAGATCAGATAGATGCCAACAGCAGCATGCTAACAGATCAGATAGATGCTAACAGCTCAGATAGATGCTAACAGCAGCATGCTAACAGCTCAGATAGATGCTAACAGCAGCAAGCTAACAGATCAGATAGACGCTAACAGCAGCATGCTAACAGATCAGATAGATGCTAACAGCTCAGATAGATGCTAACAGCAGCATGCTAACAGATCAGATAGATGCTAACAGCTCAGATAGATGCTCACAGCAGCATGCTAACAGATCAGATAGATGCTAACAGCTCAGATAGATGCTAACAGCAGCATGCTAACACGCTCACCATGACGTCATGCTAACATGCTGACGTTTACCACATTCACCATCTTAGTTTAGCATGTTAGCATGCTAACATTAGCTAATTGGAGGATCAACAAAGTTATTTTGTAACAAAATGTAACAAATTAAAACAATGAAAATATTCAGATATCTGTAGTAAGTTACATTAAAATCCATCCAATAGTTGTTGAGATGTTTCAGTCTAAAGTGGTGCAGCGACTCTGCTAGGATAGCTAAAAACAGATACAAGTATTTTGAGATTTTCTTCTACATCTTCAGAGGCTCCTCGGGTGAATACGTTTTTGGACGACTACGATTAAAGCAAACGCACTCCGATATTGCAAAAAGTAAAGAAAGAAAGTAAGAAAGCACAACCGGAGGCACCGTTAAAGAACAGACCAGTGTGTTGAATGCCCCGAACCCTACGAGAAGCCAGAAGTCATGATCAGTTCACCAGACAAAGACCGACAGCCACCTAGCCAACGAGTACCAGCATCACATCTCAGCCCAGACGTGCTCCATGAACCAGTCCAACTGTGAGGGGTTCAACAGCCCCTCCCCCCAAAAATATGAACCAGCCTCAATGTCAGAGGTTTGGGTCTCCTCCTAGAAAAATATTGGCAATGTGGGGATAAGTCACATCACAACAAAGAGATGCATACTCTGTTTAATTCCATATTAACATACAAAAAGCTCTTCAGCACTTCTTTGTAATGCAGCAAGCTTGTGCTTTAATGTCAGGATTTGTGGTATTGTCCTTTGAGATCCGTCTGAAGGAGCAGGTTCATACAACAAATCCCTCCAGTTTCAAGGACAAAAAGTTCCTTTTCGTGTTATTGTTTTCATAAGCTCCTCCTGTCTAAATCTGGGGACTTCCAATTTCTGAAATGGTAGCATCTATATCTTACAACGCCAATGATTTGCTCTTTCAATACAGTAACAGTGGACTCGTCCCCGCTGAATTTGGATACAACATCATTTTGGCAGTTCAGGATTCAACAGAAATGTACAATAATGCAAAGACCACCACTTCAAAAAGAGGATTCCTTTCTGTGTTGGTAATGCCAGTACAGCAGGTTCAGGAACAGAAAGCACTTATTCTGAAGACTAGGAAGACCTGAATATCTTTTCCTATACAAAAGAAACACAGCCCAGATATAGTGTGTGTGTGTGTGTGTGTTGACATTGCAATATTGCAATTTCACATTTAGTGCTCACAGTTGACACACTTGACTCACGAATGAAAAAACTCAATCACTACACTTAACCGACACCACTGAACACATCTGTTAAGACTACCGCGCCTGGTCCACCTCGTCCTCCAGGTATCTGTTCTGCCTGAGCTACAGGTGGGGAAGAGATGGGGGGGGGGGGGGGGGGGGGGGGTTGTTGGGACATATGGTGTCTTATTGGGTGAGGGTTGGTTCCAGGAGGTCAGATTGGATCGTTGACGAACTGGGGACTGTACGTTTGGCTTATAATCACGGGGGAAGGTTGACGCCGTTTGGTCGAATGAAGGTGGTTTAAAGTCGTAGACTGATATGAAAGCTAGTTAGTTTTAGGAACGTTTTTACTAACTCAACAAGGTGGTGAGACTGACAACCAGGCAACACCATGAATGTCTTTGATGAGAGATTGTCCCAAAGTGTGCTCCGTTATCTCCATCTCTTGGAGTTTGGCTTATTAACCTGGGGAATCTATTAGAACAAGGTCACATTGGACCATCGGTGGACTGGAGCAAGGCAAGTTTGGGATTCGTCACTATTGATCAATGGCAAAGGTTGTCTTTTTTGTTGACTAAAGATGGAGTAACTTGTAGGTTAAAAAGAGTGGATACGCACTTTATACGAACTGGTTTCAATGAAGGGGGAGGCCAGGTGAACTGGGATTGTTGGTTGGTAGGTCGTTGGTCCATTGGGTTAAAGGATGTTGAGTTAGGTTGTTGGCATTAAAAAGGGATGTTACGGTGGATTGTCGGTGGACTGGGGGAAGGGAAGTCCAGGTTTCACATTTACCAGGACTCATCGCATCTCGTCCTTCTCTAGTCAGTGAGGTCGATTTAAAAGCCTCGGTATGCTTTGTGTTTGAAGCATACAGTCATTTTACCGTAACACACATTTCTATGGTTGTATTTTTTGATTCTGACAATTTTTGTCTTTCTGAAACCAATGATCCAAAATCTCTCTCTTTATTTGTTTGGTGTGTACAAACAAGTGCAACACCATGAATTCCTCCGAGGACCAACATGTGTGCTATAATCCCATTTGAATCAAATTCATCACATTTTGTCTTTAGATGTGTCCATGCGTCACCCGGTATGAACCAGTTCATTTGAAGTGTACGGATTAAAGAGGGCGGTTGGATTTGTTGGTGAACTGGTTGGGAAAGATTTACGTTTTTTATGGACTGGAAATGGTGAAAGATGTTGGTTAATAGGGAAGTCTAGGGGTAGAGGTTATGGATAAGATGTATTGGTTTAGGGCTATTCAAAGGAAGGGGAGAGCGGGGACGAAGGATTGCAGAAGATAAAGGTTGTTCACATTAAGTCCGTTGGGACGGGGGGGTGAACAGGCTCTCTTTTCAGGACTCATACGCTATCACAACACTGCTTTTAGACCAGTAACCCCTGACAGATGTTTGGTTCAATATTCTCCATTTTCTCCGAACCCATGTGAACCCATCTTCCCACCCCACCAGAGAACACAGGGGCCACTATAACAGGCACACACTGGTGTGATGATAAACTAAATCTCCCTTTGAGCATTCCCACCACTGACGTCTATCACTAATTGGCATGATGACACTGGTGCGTAAGCCTTCCTGTACCCCAGCTCTGTGGGGAGGGGGGGCAGCCTACGTCTTCCCAGAGTCATGTGACTTGGGCTGTATATCTACCATTGACACAGTCTGACAATACAATGCAAACAAACAACATTTATACAGATTGGCAACTTCAGGACACCTTCTGGTGCAAGCAAAAGTCTTTTTTTTATATATATATGTTTGAATTCCCGCAACTCAAGAGAAGGAGCATTACTTTTTATTGTCCAAATTGCTGACAAGAGCTGGCAAAGAATGCTGGGAGGGTTCTGAGGTTTTGCTGTTGTTGTTGTTGCTGCTGCCGTCACTGTCAGTGATCTCCTCCTGCTTCTTCTCCACCGCTGTCTCTGGAGGGTTGACGGCAGCCATCTTGTTCTCAGAGTCGGCGGTGGCGTTGGTGGTGCAGGCTCCTGCGGGGCTGACGTCGGGGCAGGCCGGCTCGACCGTACCGTTGGTGGTGGCCTCAGTCGCAGCCACTGAGGGAGCGGGAATGTCAACCACCGGAGCGGCCTCGGTCTCAGGCTTGGCCAAAACCTCCACCTGGACACTAGTACCTGTATCTCCGCCTCCCCCTGCCCCGTCACCAGGCCCTGCCTTGCCCCCAGCCTCTCCATCGGGGCTGTTTTCTGCCGTTAGGACTGCGCTGTCTTTTAGGACAACCTGGTTGTCGGTGTCTCCTGCTGCTGCTCCCGTCGTCTGGTTGTTCGTGGCGGCTCCATGCTGCTCTTGTTTGTCGTTTCCATCGGTGTTGCTGCTGGTTGCGGGGCTTCCAGCCTTCACTTTCTCTACAGAGTTGGCTTCTGGTGAGGCTTCAGAGCCGACTGCACCTTCAGCACTGTCCTGGACTCTGGCAGTGACGTCCTTACTCTCTGTCTCCGCCAGAGCTTGGTTGAAATTGAAGGCTTGGATGAGGCGAATCAGGTGTTTGACTTTCTCCAGGGAAAGATGCATATCTTTCTGTCGAGCCAGGATGGTGTTTTTGGTCTCCATGCATTTCTGATGAAAGAAGAACAGAGTCAGATTTAGGATCAATCTGTATTTCTACTAGCAGTGTGTCCTATCAGTCCTATCAGTCCTATCACCTCTGTAACAGCTCTTCTTATAGTGGCAATGACTGAAGTTTGATAGTTTTTCATTGAAGAGGAGTGAAGAATCCAAACTTAGAGATTCCGGAGATTCAAATGGAACGTGTCCTGTTGTTGACTGTTTCTTATTGTTATAGAGATGTAGAGTTGTTTGACTGTTTCTTATTGTTATAGAGATGTAGAGTTGTTTGACTGTTTCTTATTGTTATAGAGATGTAGAGCTGTTTGACTGTGTTTCTTATTGTTATAGAGATGTAGAGCTGTTTGATTGTGTTTTATTGTTATAGAGATGTAGAGCTGTTTGACTGTGTTTCTTATTGTTATAGAGATGTAGAGCTGTTTGACTGCGTTTCTTATTGTTATAGAGATGTAGAGCTGTTTGATTGTGTTTTATTGTTATAGAGATGTAGAGCTGTTTGACTGTTTCTTACTGTTATAGAGATGTAGAGCTGTTTGACTGTGTTTATTGTTATAGAGATGTAGAGCTGTTTGACTGTGTTTCTTATTGTTAGAGATGTAGAGCTGTTTGATTGTGTTTTATTGTTATAGAGATGTAGAGCTGTTTGACTGTGTTTTATTGTTATAGAGATGTAGAGCTGTTTCTTACTGTTATAGAGATGTAGAGCTGTTTGACTGCGTTTCTTATTGTTATAGAGATGTAGAGTTGTTTGACTGTGTTTCTTATTGTTATAGAGATGTAGAGCTGTTTAACTGTTTCTTACTGTTATAGAGATGTAGAGCTGTTTGATTGTGTTTCTTATCGTTATAGAGACGTAGAGCTGTTTGACTGTGTTTCTTATTGTTATAGAGATGTAGAGCTGTTTGACTGTGTTTCTTATTGTTATAGAGATGTAGAGTTGTTTGATTGTGTTTCTTATTGTTATAGAGATGTAGAGTTGTTTGATTGGGTTTCTTATTGTTATAGAGATGTAGAGCTGTTTGACTGTGTTTCTTATTGTTATAGAGATGTAGAGCTGTTTGACTGTGTTTCTTATTGTTATAGAGATGTAGAGTTGTTTGATTGTGTTTCTTATCGTTATAGAGATGTAGAGTTGTTTGATTGTGTTTCTTATCGTTATAGAGATGTAGAGTTGTTTGATCGTGTTTCTTATTGTTATAGAGATGTAGAGTTGTTTGATTGTGTTTCTTATCGTTATAGAGATGTAGAGTTGTTTGATCGTGTTTCTTATTGTTATAGAGATGTAGAGTTGTTTGACTGTGTTTCTTATTGTTATAGAGATGTAGAGCTGTTTGACTGTGTTTCTTATTGTTATAGAGATGTTTGACTGTGTTTCTTATTGTTATAGAGATGTTTGACTGTGTTTCTTACCGTTATAGAGTTGCTGAGCTGTTTGACTCTCTGTTCCAGCTGTTCTCGCTCCAGTTTCAGTTCAGCGCTCCATTTCATCAGCTTCTGCTTCTCCTCTTCTTTAGCTGCAGCAAAGAACAATCAAACTAAACTGTTTATTTCACTGTTGAACTGTTCACATTCAGATGTTTCAGGAAACAAAACTAATCTAACGTCACCTTCTTTGTAGGCGATGTAGGAATGAACAATAGCCAGAGTACCAGGCCAGGGAATGGCTTCTTCTTTCTTTAGGATCTGGAGAGAGAAGCTCAGAGTTGTCACAGAGGCAGAGACTAAAAAAAGATTTGAGGGAGACAAGTTGAGCCGCCACCCTGTGGTGAGGCTGAGAAGGGACAAGCAATGGAGTGGATGGATGTGAGATGCCAATCATTACTGACACAATGAATGGGACAAAAGCACAAAAAAACAATACTGCATCATGTATATGCTTACAAAGGATTGAACAGTCCTAAAGTTCAGGACAGTGTGGCAGAAGGCCGGTCAGCAGAAGCAGATTTTACAGTCAACCATCTACTGGCTCTGATTGGCCCTTCTCCGGGCTGCGGTACCCCCTTCCCCCTGACTCAGGATCAGTCACGGCTGCTGAGGTTACCTGATCTTGACATTTTGGACAGATCCACATGCCTTTAGGAATGGTTTTCAGGGGTGGATCCAGGCAGTCCAGGTGATAAACACGAGAACACGTGTCGCACATGAGCAACTGGCCACTGCGTCTGCACACAGTGCAGAAATCCTCATGGATGTCTCCCTGTGAGGAAGAATTGGACCAATCAGTTTCCCTGCCCAACTGAGCCCCACCAACCATCCGTGGAGAGGCAGGGGGAGGCACCACGATCTGGCTTGGTTTAGTTTACAGTTGGCCATGTTTTAATACCTAATGGACATGGTGTGTTAAGTTACATCTGGGAGTTAGAATGTGTTGTAGTAGTTCTTAATGGATGCTCTGGGCTACAGGACACTGTTCACTTTGTAAGGCTGAAAGTAAAAAAATCAACTGATGACTGATGGTTAACCACATGAAGACGACAAACTAATGGAAGTGTTGGTGGAGGTCTTGGGGTGTAAATGAGTGACAGAGCTACTGGGCCAATAAGGACTGTGTGTGACGGGGTTTTCTGTCCGTCTCCCCCATCGTTACTTACATCCCCAGAGCTGGGGCTGGGCAGGGGGAGGGGACGGACGGGGCTGGAGGGGGAGGTCGGGGTGAGGCTGCCCAGCTCCGGGACGCTGCTGTATTTGGGTGGGCGACCTGGGTGAAATGAGACAGACAACAAAGACGGAAAACAAAGAAAAAAAGAAAGATGGAGAGGGGGGAAGAAAACAAAAAACAAAACAGTCTGTATGACATACCTTGGAAAGGGAGTCTTCGTTGGCTAGCATGAGACAGGGGAGCGGTAAGGGAGGAAGAGGAGGAAGAGGAGTCAGAAGCACAGACAGCAGTGTTAGTGCAGGAGAGCCGAGCACTAGTACAACGTACTGCAGTCTATGGAGCGTTGTGTCAGATGTTAACACGCCTCAGTCACATGTCCAGATCAGAGGTTATGATAGGCTGTCACCAGGGCTGCAGCCAGGACGTTACAGACACCGAGGTCCAACACAGCCCCCTCATGAACCCCTCATGAACCTCCTCATGAACCTCCTAATGAACCCCTCATGAACCTCCTAATGAACCCCTCATGAACCCCTCATGAACCTCCTCATGAACCTCCTAATGAACCCCTCATGAACCTCCTCATGAACCTCCTAATGAACCCCTCATGAACCCCTCATGAACCTCCTAATGAACCCCTCATGAACCTCCTAATGAACCCCTCATGAACCTCCTCATGAACCCCTCATGAACCCCTCATGAACCTCCTAATGAACCCCTCATGAACCTCCTCATGAACCTCCTCATGAACCCCTCATGAACCTCCTAATGAACCCCTCATGAACCTCCTAATGAACCCCTCATGAACCTCCTAATGAACCCCTCATGAACCCCTCATGAACCCCTCATGAACCCCTCATGAACCTCCTAATGAACCCCTCATGAACCCCTCATGAACCCCTCATGAACCTCCTAATGAACCCCTCATGAACCCCTCATGAACCCCTCATGAACCTCCTAATGAACCCCTCATGAACCCCTCATGAACCCCTCATGAACCCCTAATGAACCCCTCATGAACCCCTCATGAACCTCCTAATGAACCCCTCATGAACCCCTCATAAACCCCTCATGAACCTCCTAATGAACCCCTCATGAACCCCTAATGAACCTCCTAATGAACCCCTCATGAACCTCCTCATGAACCTCCTCATGAACCTCCTAATGAACCCCTCATGAACCCCTCATGAACCCCTCATGAACCCCTCATGAACCTCCTAATGAACCCCTCATGAACCCCTCATGAACCCCTCATGAACCTCCTCATGAAGCCCTCATGAACCCCTCATGAACCTCCTCATGAACCTCCTCATGAACCCCTCATGAACCCCTCATGAACCCCTCATGAACCCCTCATGAACCTCCTCATGAACCCCCTAATGAACCTCCTCATGAACCTCCTAATGAACCTCCTCATGAACCCCTCATGAACCTCCTAATGAACCTCCTAATGAACCCCTCATGAACCTCCTAATGAACCTCCTCATGAACCTCCTAATGAACCCCCTCATGAACCCCTCATGAACCTCCTCATGAACCCCCTAATGAACCTCCTCATGAACCTCCTAATGAACCTCCTCATGAACCCCTCATGAACCTCCTAATGAACCTCCTAATGAACCCCTCATGAACCTCCTAATGAACCCCTCATGAACCTCCTAATGAACCTCCTAATGAACCCCTCATGAACCTCCTAATGAACCTCCTAATGAACCCCTCATGAACCTCCTAATGAACCCCTCATGAACCTCCTAATGAACCTCCTAATGAACCCCCTCATGAACCCCTCATGAACCTCCTCATGAACCCCCTAATGAACCTCCTCATGAACCTCCTAATGAACCTCCTCATGAACCCCTCATGAACCTCCTAATGAACCTCCTAATGAACCCCTCATGAACCTCCTAATGAACCCCTCATGAACCTCCTAATGAACCCCTCATGAACCTCCTAATGAACCTCCTAATGAACCCCTCATGAACCTCCTCATGAACCCCTCATGAACCTCCTAATGAACCTCCTAATGAACCCCTCATGAACCTCCTAATGAACCTCCTAATGAACCCCTCATGAACCTCCTAATGAACCTCCTCATGAACCTCCTAATGAACCTCCTCATGAACCTCCTAATGAACCTCCTAATGAACCTCCTCATGAACCCCTCATGAACCTCCTAATGAACCCCTCATGAACCTCCTCATGAACCCCTCATGAACCTCCTAATGAACCTCCTCATGAACCCCTCATGAACCTCCTAATGAACCTCCTAATGAACCCCTCATGAACCTCCTCATGAACCCCTCATGAACCTCCTAATGAACCTCCTCATGAACCTCCTCATGAACCTCCTCATGAACCTCCTCATGAACCTCCTAATGAACCTCCTCATGAACCCCTCATGAACCTCCTCATGAACCCCTCTAATGACATCATCAAAGTCTTCTGTTATGGTTTTAAATAAGAGCGTCAGAAATGACCTTGTCTGTGTTAAAGGTAGGGGGCTCGTTGAGTTGCGTGGGATCATGGGAGTTGTTGTTTTCATTGTTAAACAATCACTTTTCCAGATGAAAGTCAGATAAAACTCATCGTGTGTAGCCGAGGTATCTGTTAGATAACATGATGATGCAGAATAATTCACGTTCAGTTGGCTTGTTTTTGTTATCATGGCTGAAGAAAACAGAACTTTCTGTCACTACGTACAGTCACTCACTCTCCAGGGCCGCCAGTTTGACTTGAGAAAGTTAACATTAACCAACGGGGAGATATTAGCCGAGCCCCGCTGGCAGACTCCTTCAACGGGAGAAGACTAGTTAGCTAGCTAGCTTGTCCATTTCCAGAGCCGGTTAGTTAAATGCCAGCCTGGCCAGTTAATCCTGCTCTCATGATGCAGTGTATTCCCAGAAGTAAAGCAGTAAAGCTCTAGTCCTTCATCTGTACCGAGTTGAACCGTAGCCACCATGTTTTTTTAATTGTTCCATATAAACGTCCACCAGTAACATGTTACAAGTCATTCTCAATAGAAGACACATCCGTGTGTTCAGCTGCAGCTCTCTGATGACAACCGTCTACTCTTAGTTTAAAGAGACCGACGTAATAACATCTGACACTGCGAGTTACACATTTTTCTTTTCTGCTGATAAAATGTCAAATGAAATGGAGGTTGTGTAGAGAGAAGTCAGTGTTAAACAGAGAACAAACCGGAAGATTCTCGGATTCAAGTTTAGTATTTTTGAGGTGTGATAATAAAAACTAATTCACGTTAGCAACGTTATTCCAGACATTCACTGAGATGTTGTGAACTATCTGAGCTTTATAGCAGATTATAAAAATATCACTCAGGATCAAATATGAAATAATTAGTCTGCTCTCAGATACCTTCAAACTGTCTCAGCAAACTCCTGCTCTAGCTAAATACACTACACTTCCCAGGATGCCTTTCAACAAATCCCAAAAGAAGAGAACGGGTGTGAAGGTTCAACCGGATTACTTCTTCATCGCGGTCAGAAACAAACAGCGATTAATTCACTGTTTCGATCAGCTCGGACTGCAACTAATGATCACTTCATTACTTTCAGGAGAAATGACTCGACTAGAAAGTTGTGACGCAACAACAGAACACAAAGATATTCAATTTACAACGATCAATAACCGACAGATCAATTTAAATCAACCGTCAGTCTGAGTTCTGCATGTTTATGTGTTTCCTGTAAAACCAGTGAGGGGCTCGTCGTGGATATTGTTATGTCTTTATTATTATTTGTTCATTGAACACAAAATGAGTTCTAGTCCCTCTGAGTGCAGGATGAAACACGAACATTATTATTAAGGACTCACTAGTCACCGTTGATTTAGAAACTGACGAGCACGAAACGTGATTTAACTACTAGTTCCATTTCTGGGGAACTTTAAATCATCTCTTCTACTGAAAGTAGACTTTTCTTTTCTTTGCTAAAATAAAAAACATTAAGCTCAGTTTTAAGAATTTAGGGCTGAACTGTCTGCTAACTAACTAGTCCATCTCCAGAGCCGACTAGCTAACTAACTAGTCCATCTCCAGAGCCGACTAGTTAACTAACTAGTCCATCTCCAGAGCCGACTAGCTAACTAACTAGTCCATCTCCAGAGCCGACTAGTTAACTAACTAGTCCATCTCCAGAGCCGACTAGTTAAACTAGTCCATCTCCAGAGCCGACTAGTTAACTAACTAGTCCATCTCCAGAGCCGACTAGTTAACTAACTAGTCCATCTCCAGAGCCGACTAGCTAACTAACTAGTCCATCTCCAGAGCCGACTAGCTAACTAACTAGTCCATCTCCAGAGCCGACTAGTTAACTAACTAGTCCATCTCCAGAGCCGACTAGCTAACTAACTAGTCCATCTCCAGAGCCGACTAGCTAACTAACTAGTCCATCTCCAGAGCCGACTAGCTAACTAACTAGTCCATCTCCAGAGCCGACTAGTTAACTAACTAGTCCATCTCCAGAGCCGACTAGCTAACTAACTAGTCCATCTCCAGAGCCGACTAGCTAACTAACTAGTCCATCTCCAGAGCCGACTAGCTAACTAACTAGTCCATCTCCAGAGCCGACTAGCTAACTAACTAGTCCATCTCCAGAGCCGACTAGTTAACTAACTAGTCCATCTCCAGAGCCGACTAGCTAACTAACTAGTCCATCTCCAGAGCCGACTAGCTAACTAACTAGTCCATCTCCAGAGCCGACTAGTTAGCTAACTAGTCCATCTCCAGAGCCGACTAGCTAACTAACTAGTCCATCTCCAGAGCCGACTAGTTAAACTAGTCCATCTCCAGAGCCGACTAGTTAGCTAACTAGCTAGCTAGCGTGTCCCTTTTTGTTGTTGCAGTTCAACAGGAAACAAGATGATCATTGAAGACATTTGTTTTGCTTTGATGGTCACAGTTAAGTCTCATCAGCGTCATATTTAGTATTGTTAGATTGTTTTAATGTCAAACTGTTAAGAGACGGATTGAAGCGTTTGGATAATAATGTATATAATGTAATATATAATATATCATCATATCGACATATTTCTACATCACAGAAGAAGTGAAACAGAAGCAGACCGAGATGAGGTTCATGAGAAACCAGTAGAACTCCGGCTTTAAGACGTTAAACTTAAGTGAAGCGACAGGAAGCAGGAAGCAGGAAGCAGGAAGCGGAGGAGGGAGGACTTGTTCTACAGCGTGTTATTAGTCGACATTAGTCTCTATTCTACTGTTTCTACTGAACCACCTGCTCTTCTTTAAAGCTCTGAGCTGACTCTACTCTCATGCATCTGTACATCATACAGATATATATATATATATATATATATATATATATATATATATATATATATATATATATATATATATATATATATATATATATATATATCTCAATACATCATGGGTGTTTCATACGGACCTCTCTTCCTGGTCCCCTGGTGCAGAGGGCTGTTCAGGTAGCTCACTGCACTCTTTTTCCTCTGAAACAAGAAAACAAACAAGTTAAATGTGAAAAATATTAAATCTGAAACCTCCAACCATCAAATGTTCCACATAAACAAATGGATCAGCTGTAAATCTACACATCTGTGTAACCAAAGAGCACATTTTAAATTAAAGATCTGGAACGTTTTTCTGCTCCATTTTCTAAATGAGACCAAAGTCTCTTTACCGTGCATGATTATTACACCTTCTCTTTACTTCTGTAGTTATATAATAAATACATATAAAACCACATGTAGGAAGAGAGCTGTATGTATTTAAATATTATTTTAAATACACTTCATAATATCATTTCTCCTTTGACATCAAGTGTGTGAATGTGTGTGTACGAGGCTGCAGTTATAATAAATAATATTTAAATAAAATAATAATACAAAATGCATCAAACTCCCAAATGAAAGAAGCTGAAACGACATGTTTGTATTCTATTCTTATTTTTGATTCTCTGTTTTAGTACGTTAGCGTTTTGTCTGTGAGGAAGAGTCTGATCCTCAGAACATGAATATGAAGATGAAGAGAACGGTTCAGCCTCCTGAACCCGGCCGGTACCTCGGGTTCAAACACGGCGCCGCTGTAAACCGGGTTGGCCGTCGTTCTCCTCTTCCGCTCCTGTCTTTTGCTCTGAATTTCTGTAAATGAAAAAACACCAAAGTTAAGAAAACGTGACTTTCAGCTTCAGGATGTAAACATTGGAAACAAACCATCACATCACCTTCCAGGTGGTCGTGAGTCACGAGGCCCAGAGACACCATGAAGGCCAGTTTCTAGAGGGGACAAAGAGGATCAGCATCAGAGACACCCGGAGACACGACAAACTAAGCCTCAGTCACCAGCACAGACCTCTGGGTTCTCCTCCTTCTTGGGTCTGGGAGGAGGAGGAGACAGCGGAGGAGTGGAGGAGGAGATGCTGACGACAACCTTCTGCTCTGCTCCTCCTGATTTAACAGTCTGCTGAGAGGAGAAGAAGAAACAGAAAGTGACGTTAACCCACAAAAGGGCGGGGTTTTTCTGTGGTCTTGATTTTCAAAATAAAAGTCCTGCTGCTCTATGGAAACAGAACCATCATGACTAGAAATAGAGAGAACTAGAACTTGTCTTTATTGCAGAATAACAGTTACAATGACATCATTCAAAATATGATCATTTATTTAACACAAATTGGAAAACAATGGAATTTCTATATCTAACATTGTTCCAAGTATGTAAAAGTGTTATAAATATTAAACTCACATGTTTCCAGCCTCTCCCCTCCCTAAAATGATTTATGAAATATCACTATTTTAAGCTTCGTGTTGGTGTTCAAGGGCCGTCAGAAAGATGACGATCTGAAGATAAAGTTGGTTCTATTTCATCCTGACTGAGCCGGAGGCTCCTCACTTCATACTCTGCTAAAGTATTCAAACCGCTTGAACTTTTCCACATTTTGTCACA
>NC_136533.1:690000-735000 GCF_910591455.1 Pholis gunnellus
CACGTCTGCAGCTGTTACACCGACACGACTGCAGCTGTTACACCGACACGTCTGCAGCTGTTACACCGACACGACTGCAGCTGTTACACCGACACGTCTGCAGCTGTTACACCGACACGTCTGCAGCTGTTACACCGACACGTCTGCAGCTGTTACACCGACACGACTGCAGCTGTTACACCGACACGACTGCAGCTGTTACACCGACACGTCTGCAGCTGTTACACCGACACGTCTGCAGCTGTTACACCGACACGACTGCAGCTGTTACACCGACACGTCTGCAGCTGTTACACCGACACGACTGCTGTTGTTGTTACACCGACACGTCTGCAGCTGTAACACCGACACGTCTGCTGCTGTTACACCAACACCACTGCTGTTGTTGTTACACCGACACGACTGCAGCTGTTACACCGACACGTTTACAGCTGTTACACCGACACGTCTGCAGCTGTTACACCGACACGTCTGCTGCTGTTACACCAACACCACTGCTGTTGTTGTTACACCGACACGACTGCAGCTGTTACACCGACACGTCTGCTGCTGTTACACCAACACCACTGCTGTTGTTGTTACACCGACACGACTGCAGCTGTTACACCGACACGTCTGCAGCTGTTACACCAACACCACTGCTGTTGTTGTTACACCGACACGACTGCAGCTGTTACACCGACACGTCTGCAGCTGTTACACCGACACGACTGCAGCTGTTACACCGACACGTCTGCAGCTGTTACACCGACACCACTGCTGTTGTTGTTACACCGACACGTCTGCAGCTGTTACACCGACGCGACTGCTGTTGTTGTTACACCGACACCACTGCTGTTGTTGTTACACCGACACGTCTGCAGCTGTTACACCGACACGACTGCTGTTGTTACACCGACACGACTGCTGTTGTTGTTACACCGACACGTCTGCAGCTGTTACACCGACGCGACTGCTGTTGTTGTTACACCGACACGTCTGCTGTTGTTGTTACACCGACACGTCTGCAGCTGTTACACCGACGCGACTGCTGTTGTTGTTACACCGACACCACTGCTGTTGTTGTTACACCGACACGTCTGCAGCTGTTACACCGACACGACTGCTGTTGTTACACCGACACGACTGCTGTTGTTGTTACACCGACACGTCTGCAGCTGTTACACCGACGCGACTGCTGTTGTTGTTACACAGACACGTCTGCTGTTGTTGTTACACCGACACGTCTGCAGCTGTTACACCAACACCACTGCTGTTGTTGTTACACCGACACGTCTGCAGCTGTTACACCGACGCGACTGCTGTTGTTGTTACACCGACACGACTGCTGTTGTTACACCGACACGACTGCTGTTGTTGTTACACCGACACGTCTGCAGCTGTTACACCGACGCGACTGCTGTTGTTGTTACACCGACACGACTGCTGTTTTTACACCGACACGACTGCTGTTGTTGTTACACCAACATGTTTGCTGCTGTTACACTGAGACGTTTGCTGTTGTTACACTGTCATGTTTGCTGTTGTTGTGAATGAATTTCGTTGTGCAACGTTGTGGTAAAATAACGCCTATCTTCGACCTCTACTAATCCTCTTCTGTTGTTTGACACGAACATGACTCCACATCCTCCTGGAGCATCAACCACGTGATTAAAGAAACATCCTTCACTAAGAGCCGGGACACTTGTCAACTGAAGGCAGTCTAAAAACCCTCAGTCGAGATGCTCCTCTACACTCAGCAGCTCTACAATAACCCAGATTAGAGGAGACGACACATCACTGGACAGGAGGGTCTTACCACCATGGCGTTCTTGGATACCAGTCGCACCGGCTCCGAGCTCTGATTGGTCAGCTTGCTGGCCACCTGCAGGTTGATGGGGGCGTTCTGCAGGTCGGGTTTGGTGATAGCTGTGGTTACCATAGCGACGGTGGGCGGGCGTTGCGGCAGGGCGGCAGCTTTCAGCACCAGAGGTAGAGTCTTCGTGGTGAGGACCGGTGTGACCGTCAGGGTCTGTTGAGACAGTTAGAGATATTTATCCGAGTGTTACGATATACAAAGAGTGAGTTCATGAGGAACCATCTTGGCCACCTCCACAACTACCAAGTTCCTACATTTCCCAGCATGCCATCTGATAAAAGAAGGGTTGGAACTTCACTCTCTGAATTCGATTTTCAATATCAAATACCAAAACTTTATTACATTTAACAACATTGTCTACTTTTACTGGATGCTACATTGTCAGTTTTGGGACATTTTATCAAACAGAAGACTAATTAACTCTTAACTGTTAACTAACAAACTCTTTTCACCCTAGTTTATAAATGTGTGTGTGTGTGTGTGGGTGTGTGTGTGTGTGTGTGTGTGTGTGTGTGTGTGTGTGTGTGTGTGTGTGTGTGTGTGTGTGTGTGTGTGTGTGTGTGCGTCCTACCTGCTGCAGTCCTCCAGGTATCTGCTGACTCTGCAGCAGGTTGCTCTGCTTCACGTCTCCTCCTGGAGGAGTTTGGACGAGCAGCTGCAGCTTCGTCTCCGGCTCCTGTTTCACCATCAACTCCTTCCTCAGCTGCTCCACCACCTTCTTCTGCAGGAGGAGAGGAAACAGGAGAGGAGAGGAGGAGAAGAGAGAGGAAACAGGAGAGGAGAGAGGAAACAGGAGAGGAGAGGAGGAGAAGAGAGAGGAAACAGGAGAGGAGAGGAGGAGAAGAGAGAGGAAACAGGAGAGGAGAGAGGAGAAGAGAGAGGAAACAGGAGAGGAGAGAGGAGAAGAGAGAGGAAACAGGAGAGGAGAGAGGAGAAGAGAGAGGAAACAGGAGAGGAGAGAGGAGAAGAGAGAGGAAACAGGAGAGGAGAGAGGAGATGAATCTACTAATAAACAACATGAGAACTAGAGAATATCCCAGCATGCACTGGGAGAGACCATGGACATGTCACCAGAGGATTATCACACAAACAGTAACGTGACATATTTACATTATGACACATGAACATGTTGGTCTGTCCCTCAACTCTGTCTGACTTCCTGTCTGTGTCTCATAGCCACTATCACCGCTCTGATCTGATTGGCTGCTACTGCATCTCATTAAGGGGACCAGAGAGATCACAGCTGCAGCACAGGTGTCGCCGGAAAAGTCAGAACATCCATTAGGGTTCACCTGGACAGGTGATAGTCACCATCACAGGACTAACACTCAGACCATCCTCACCTGCAGGCAGTTTAGAGTACTCCGTTAACCTAAGCTGCAGGTCTTTGGACTGTGGGAGGAACCTGGAGAACCTGGACAGAACATGCAAACTCCACATAGAAGACCCGTCCAGCCCGGGAATCGAAACACGTACCTGCTTCTCACTGAGCGCCGTGATCTTGGCTTGAAGTTCGTGGAGCTGCTTCTTCAGATCTGCGTTCTGAAAACAGGAACCAGTTAAAGTCTAAAGTTTAAAGAGCAGCTGCAGTCATCAGTACACCTGAGACTAAACACCTGAGACTAGAGGAAACACCTGAGACTAAACACCTGAGACTAGAGGAAACACCTGAGACTAAACACCTGAGACTAGAGGAAACACCTGAGACTAAACACCTGAGACTAGAGGAAACACCTGAGACTAAACACCTGAGACTAGAGGAAACATCTGAGACTAAACACCTGAGACTAGAGGAAACATCTGAGACTAAACACCTGAGACTAGAGGAAACATCTGAGACTAAACACCTGAGACTAGAGGAAACATCTGAGACTAAACACCTGAGACTAGAGGAAACACCTGAGACTAAACACCTGAGACTAGAGGAAACATCTGAGACTAAACACCTGAGACTAGAGGAAACACCTGAGACTAAACACCTGAGACTAGAGGAAACACCTGAGACTAAACACCTGAGACTAGAGGAAACATCTGAGACTAAACACCTGAGACTAGAGGAAACACCTGAGACTAAACACCTGAGACTAAACACCTGAGACTAGAGGAAACATCTGAGACTAAACACCTGAGACTAGAGGAAACATCTGAGACTAAACAACTGAGACTAAACACCCGAGACTAAACACCTGAGACTAGAGGAAACACCTGAGACTAAACACCTGAGACTAAACACCTGAGACTAGAGGAAACATCTGAGACTAAACACCCGAGACTAGAGGAAACACCTGAGACTAGAGGAAACACCTGAGACTAAACACCTGAGACTAGAGGAAACACCTGAGACTAGAGGAAACACCTGAGACTAAACACCTGAGACTGAAGGAAACACCTGAGACTAGAGGAAACACCTGAGACTAGAGGAAACACCTGAGACTAAACACCTGAGACTGAAGGAAACACCTGAGACTGAAGGAAACACCTGAGTCACTTCTTACCTGAGGGTCCTGCTTCATCTGGGCAACCAGTTTCTGTAGAAGAAGACCAGAGACAGTCAGAGAGCACAGAGACACCTGCTGGTCACAGCCAGGGACTACAACACAACAGCTCGTTATGAACCGTTCTGTAAGGCAGCTTTCTGCAGCCTGAGGGAATTACCCACAATTCATAGCAATATGACATTAAACACCAGGGGTACATCACAAGTCTCTTAATTGCATCCCCGTTTCCCTCACTTGCATCCTTTCCTTGCGTCCTAGTCCCTCCCACCAGGGATGCATGGAGGAAACCATGCGAGGAGAGAGGAAACGAGGAAATATGTTTTAAGAGACGTGAGACGTCCTTTCCTCAGTTGCGTCACGTGAAGCGACGTCTGTTTCTGATGACGAGGATCAGCTGATCACATCTGGATCAGCTGATCACATCTGGATCAGCTGATCACATCTGGATCAGCTGTCAGTCGGCTTTAACAGCTGGAGAGACTTTAGAGGAGTTTGAGTCTGTTCTCATGATCACTGGACTAATAATAGTAACTAATAACACTAATAACTCATAAACACACAGTGATCATCAGTGGTCTGTTGATGAGATCAGGATCATTTCTACAGCAGAACGTGTTTTACTTGTTTATGATTATCTGCGTCTGAACGTTTTAAACTGTGACGTCATCATGAAATAACCAGAACATGATGATTGTTTCTCTTAAATGATGAAACTCATGAAACTCTGAATGATCCTCAGTGACTGAATGAAATGATGATCAATGATGTAAAGATCTCTCACTTTCATCCTTTCATCATGAAGTTATTGAGGAAACATCATGAAAACACAAATCTTTACTAAATGAAGGAAGTTGTTTGTGGTTCTTTTGTTGTTCAGACTACAATGAACATCTATTTAAACCAGAAAACAGATCAAATATAAACTAGATCTCTCCTCCCTCCTCTCTCCTCCCTCCTCTCTCCTCTCTCCTCTCTCCTCTCTCCTCTCTCCTCCCTCCTCTCTCCTCCCTCCTCCCTCCTCCCTCCTCTCTCCTCCCTCCTCTCCTCTCTCCTCCCTCCTCTCTCCTCCCTCCTCCCTCCTCTCTCCTCCCTCCTCTCCTCTCTCCTCCCTCCTCTCTCCTCTCCTCTCTCCTCCAACGGTCCAAAGACTTTCCAACGGCATCACATTTATTGTTACAACAGAGAAATAATCTACCAAACACAAATTTCTGAACTTTTTGTTCAATGTTGTCTTTCTTTCTTTCTTTCTTTCTTTCTATATATATATATATATATATATATATATATATATATATATATATATATAGAAAGAAATATATATATATATATATAGAAAGAAATATATATATACGCGGAATTGTGAACTAAACGTTCTTCTTCATGTGTTTTAAGTTCTTTAAATGTTTAGAATTAAGTTGATATAAACTCCTTCAGTGTTCATTTAGTCAATAAAAACTAATAAATAAATGTGTTTTCAAATAACACGCAGTGACATTGATGAAAAGTGAGGAGAATAAAAACAATCTGTTTATGTTCTTGAAGTAAAAAGAGGTGAAATATAAAACACAAGAGGAAGAAGTAAAGGTAAACAACAACAGAAAGCAGCTGACTGAGCTGTGACACTAAAGGAGGACTTCAGGAGTACCTGATGGATCTGGATCTCCACCTTCAGGGCCTCCTGTAACGTCTGGAGCTCCATCATTGATCCAGTCAGTCTGTCAGCTGATCGATCAGCCTACTCTCACACACACACACACACACACACACACACACACACACACACACGTTATTAATACGTCATAAGAGGACGTTTATTACAGATTAATTATTGATTATTAATGAGTCATAAACAGATGTTTACCTGAACACCGTCTCCAGTAGGAAAACCATCCAACTGAAGCATTAAAGTGCCGCTGAAAGAAAAACACTAAAACACTTTAGACTTCGACTAAAACAATCTCAACTAAAACACTCTAGACTTCAACTAAAACACTCTAAACTTCAACTAAAACACTCTCGACTTAGACTAAAACAATCTCAACTAAAACACTCTAGACTTCAACTAAAACACTCTAGACTTAGACTAAAACAATCTCAACTAAAACACTCTAGACTTCAACTAAAACACTCTAGACTTCAACTAAAACAATCTAGACTTCAACTAAAACACTCTAGACTTAGACTAAAACAATCTCAACTAAAACACTCTAGACTTCAACTAAAACACTCCAGACTTCGACTAAAACACTCTAGACTTCAACTAAAACACTCTAGACTTCAACTAAAACAATCTAGACTTCAACTAAAACACTCTAGACTTAGACTAAAACAATCTCAACTAAAACACTCTAGACTTCAACTAAAACACTCCAGACTTCGACTAAAACACTCTAGACTTCAACTAAAACACTTTAGACTTCAACTAAAACACTCTAGACTTCAACTAAAACACTTTAGACTTCGACTAAAACAATCTCAACTAAAACACTCTAGACTTCAACTAAAACACTTTAGACTTCAACCAAAACAATCTCAACTAAAACACTCTACACTTCAACTAATACACTAGACTTCGACTAAAACAATCTCAACTAAAACACTCTAGACTTCAACTAAAACACTCTACACTTCAACTAATACACTAGACTTCGACTAAAACAATCTCAACTAAAACACTCTAGACTTCAACTAAAACACTCTAGACTTCAACTAATACACTCTAGACTTCAACTAAAACAATCTCAACTAAAACACTCTAGACTTCAACTAATACACTCTAGACTTTGACTAAAACAATCTCAACTAAAACACTCTAGACTTCAACTAAAACACTCGAGACTTCAACTAAAACACTCTAGACTTTGACTAAAACAATCTCAACTAAAACACTCTAGACTTCAACTAAAACACTCGAGACTTCAACTAAAACACTCGAGACTTCAACTAAAACACTCGAGACTTCAACTAAAACACGTTTAACTTAAACTAAAACACAGAAACCTTCGTTAATATTAACTTACATGTAGTAATCAGTGTACAAAATCCGTCATACTGTGATACTACTTAATCTCATAATATACATTATTATTAAAAGTATGTTTTATTAAACTAAATGATTTTACTAGATTAGTATTAAATTATTAAACAAGATGAATTAATTATACAGATAAACTTAATCATGTTAACTTTACTTAATTATTAAAACACATTATATATAACTTATTCTTATTGAAACAAGTGACTTTAAATATTATATATATATATATATATATATATATATATATATATATAATATATATTATAATTATGTTTGCCGACTGCGTGACTTTAAATATTATATATATATATATATATATATATATATTATAATTATGTTTGCCGACTGCGTCTTAATAAAGTTTATATTTCTGAAAACTTTCAACTAATAAACCAAATATGTCTTTATTTCATAATATTTATAATTAAAGTACTTTTACTGAACTATTGAACACTTTCCTTCATTTTAATAATTAAAACCTTTTTAGTTTGAATTGAAACAAGTAGAAGTAAAGTTACTTCACTTTATTATATTGAAAACATTGTTTAATATTTTCATGACATTCATGAACATTATTATTAACTTTGAAAACATTATTTATAACTCTTTAAAGTAAAAAGTAAACGCTCCTTTAAAAGTGTTATTACAATAGAATATGACATTATTCTGTTTACATCACTAACAAATACATATTAGAGCATTTTAATGTTACAGCTCATCAACATGGAGCCAATTACAGATACTTTGTGTACTAATACGTAGATTAGTAGTAAAGTACTGCTTCATATGAGATGTGCAGTACTTAAATAAATACACTTCCACTGATTATTATTATCATGATTAATATTTAAACATTTTATCTTTAAAAGTTGTCAAAGAAGAAGAAATGTAACTTTGAAGTGAGAATGTAACTTTATTCTTACAATAGAATAAATGTAATTTTATTATTATATTAAAATAAAGGATGTGTCAGGATTGTTTCATATTATTATCACTTTGTTATTATTATTGTCTTAAACCGGTGACATGTAATTCTATTTTCTTGATGTTATTGTATAATTAATGATTATGTTAATGAGTTGACTCACCACCTGGCTGTGGGACTGACTCCACCCCTCTGTGCTGCCCTGTCAAACACAACAAACACACATCGTTACAAACTCATTCTGTAAGCAATAAATAATGTAATAACTAATGTAATAACTCATGTAATAACTCATATTAAAGATGATAAACATGAACTCATCTCCAGCTTTTCTTCACATTCTGTACTAAACATTAATAACACGAAACAAACTATAAATCACAAGAAGAAGAAAACAGAACAAAGTCTCCTTTCAGCTCACTCAGTCTTCTTAGTTCAACTTTATTTATTCTATATATTTTAGGGATATTTATGTCTATGTTTTCATGTGTGATCATATTTTAGGGATATTTATGTCTATGTGGCTCCTGAATCTAACGTGAAGAAGCTTTCATCAGGGGCCACGTTTGGCCCTCGGGCCGCTGTTTGATCCCAGCGGACTGATAGCTTTAAAATAACACAGTAACTTCACTCAAGTACTACGTCTCACTCATGTCTCCTACTACTACACAAGTATTATCATCTTTGTGTAGTTATAGTATCAGCAGTTAAAGTACACAAGTATTATCATCTTTGTGTAGTTATAGTATCAGCAGTTAAAGTACACAAGTATTATCATCTTTGTGTAGTTATAGTATCTACAGTTAAAGTACACAAGTATTATCATCTTTGTGTAGTTATAGTATCAGCAGTTAAAGTACACACGTATTATCATCTTTGTGTAGTTATAGTATCAGCAGTTAAAGTACACAAGTATTATCATCTTTGTGTAGTTATAGTATCTACAGTTAAAGTACACAAGTATTATCATCTTTGTGTAGTTATAGTATCAGCAGTTAAAGTACACAAGTATTATCATCTTTGTGTAGTTATAGTATCTACAGTTAAAGTACACAAGTATTATCATCTTTGTGTAGTTATAGTATCTACAGTTAAAGTACACAAGTATTATCATCTTTGTGTAGTTATAGTATCAGCAGTTAAAGTACACAAGTATTATCATCTTTGTGTAGTTATAGTATCAGCAGTTAAAGTACACAAGTATTATCATCTTTGTGTAGTTATAGTATCAGCAGTTAAAGTACACAAGTATTATCATCTTTGTGTAGTTATAGTATCTACAGTTAAAGTACACAAGTATTATCATCTTTGTGTAGTTATAGTATCTACAGTTAAAGTACACAAGTATTATCATCTTTGTGTAGTTATAGTATCAGCAGTTAAAGTACACAAGTATCATCATCTTTGTGTAGTTATAGTATCAGCAGTTAAAGTACACAAGTATTATCATCTTTGTGTAGTTATAGTATCAGCAGTTAAAGTACACACGTATTATCATCTTTGTGTAGTTATAGTATCAGCAGTTAAAGTACACAAGTATTATCATCTTTGTGTAGTTATAGTATCTACAGTTAAAGTACACAAGTATTATCATCTTTGTGTAGTTATAGTATCAGCAGTTAAAGTACACAAGTATTATCATCTTTGTGTAGTTATAGTATCTACAGTTAAAGTACACAAGTATTATCATCTTTGTGTAGTTATAGTATCAGCAGTTAAAGTACACAAGTATTATCATCTTTGTGTAGTTATAGTATCTACAGTTAAAGTACACAAGTATTATCATCTTTGTGTAGTTATAGTATCAGCAGTTAAAGTACACAAGTATCATCATCTTTGTGTAGTTATAGTATCAGCAGTTAAAGTACACAAGTATTATCATCTTTGTGTAGTTATAGTATCAACAGTTAAAGTACACAAGTATTATCATCTTTGTGTAGTTATAGTATCAGCAGTTAAAGTACACAAGTATTATCATCTTTGTGTAGTTATAGTATCAGCAGTTAAAGTACACACGTATTATCATCTTTGTGTAGTTATAGTATCAGCAGTTAAAGTACACAAGTATTATCATCTTTGTGTAGTTATAGTATCTACAGTTAAAGTACACAAGTATTATCATCTTTGTGTAAGTATAGTATCTACAGTTAAAGTACACAAGTATTATCATCTTTGTGTAGTTATAGTATCAGCAGTTAAAGTACACAAGTATTATCATCTTTGTGTAGTTATAGTATCTACAGTTAAAGTACACAAGTATTATCATCTTTGTGTAGTTATAGTATCAGCAGTTAAAGTACACAAGTATCATCATCTTTGTGTAGTTATAGTATCTACAGTTAAAGTACACAAGTATTATCATCTTTGTGTAGTTATAGTATCAACAGTTAAAGTACACAAGTATCATCATCTTTGTGTAGTTATAGTATCAGCAGTTAAAGTACACAAGTATTATCATCTTTGTGTAGTTATAGTATCAGCAGTTAAAGTACACAAGTATTATCATCTTTGTGTAGTTATAGTATCAGCAGTTAAAGTACACAAGTATTATCATCTTTGTGTAGTTATAGTATCAGCAGTTAAAGTACACAAGTATTATCATCTTTGTGTAGTTATAGTATCTACAGTTAAAGTACACAAGTATTATCATCTTTGTGTAGTTATAGTATCAGCAGTTAAAGTACACAAGTATTATCATCTTTGTGTAGTTATAGTATCTACAGTTAAAGTACACAAGTATTATCATCTTTGTGTAGTTATAGTATCAGCAGTTAAAGTACACAAGTATTATCATCTTTGTGTAGTTATAGTATCTACAGTTAAAGTACACAAGTATTATCATCTTTGTGTAGTTATAGTATCAGCAGTTAAAGTACACAAGTATCATCATCTTTGTGTAGTTATAGTATCAGCAGTTAAAGTACACAAGTATCATCATCTTTGTGTAGTTATAGTATCAGCAGTTAAAGTACACAAGTATTATCATCTTTGTGTAGTTATAGTATCAGCAGTTAAAGTACACAAGTATTATCATCTTTGTGTAGTTATAGTATCTACAGTTAAAGTACACAAGTATTATCAGCTTTGTGTAGTTATAGTATCAGCAGTTAAAGTACACAAGTATTATCATCTTTGTGTAGTTATAGTATCTACAGTTAAAGTACACAAGTATTATCATCTTTGTGTAGTTATAGTATCTACAGTTAAAGTACACAAGTATTATCATCTTTGTGTAGTTATAGTATCAGCAGTTAAAGTACACAAGTATTATCATCTTTGTGTAGTTATAGTATCTACAGTTAAAGTACACAAGTATTATCATCTTTGTGTAGTTATAGTATCAGCAGTTAAAGTACACAAGTATCATCATCTTTGTGTAGTTATAGTATCTACAGTTAAAGTACACAAGTATTATCATCTTTGTGTAGTTATAGTATCAACAGTTAAAGTACACAAGTATCATCATCTTTGTGTAGTTATAGTATCAGCAGTTAAAGTACACAAGTATTATCATCTTTGTGTAGTTATAGTATCAGCAGTTAAAGTACACAAGTATTATCATCTTTGTGTAGTTATAGTATCTACAGTTAAAGTACACAAGTATCATCATCTTTGTGTAGTTATAGTATCTACAGTTAAAGTACACAAGTATTATCATCTTTGTGTAGTTATAGTATCAACAGTTAAAGTACACAAGTATCATCATCTTTGTGTAGTTATAGTATCAGCAGTTAAAGTACACAAGTATTATCATCTTTGTGTAGTTATAGTATCAACAGTTAAAGTACACAAGTATTATCATCTTTGTGTAGTTATAGTATCAGCAGTTAAAGTACACAAGTATTATCATCTTTGTGTAGTTATAGTATCAACAGTTAAAGTACACAAGTATTATCATCTTTGTGTAGTTATAGTATCAACAGTTAAAGTACACAAGTATTATCATCTTTGTGTAGTTATAGTATCAACAGTTAAAGTACACAAGTATTATCATCTTTGTGTAGTTATAGTATCTACAGTTAAAGTACACAAGTATTATCATCTTTGTGTAGTTATAGTATCAGCAGTTAAAGTACACAAGTATTATCATCTTTGTGTAGTTATAGTATCTACAGTTAAAGTACACAAGTATTATCATCTTTGTGTAGTTATAGTATCAGCAGTTAAAGTACACAAGTATCATCATCTTTGTGTAGTTATAGTATCAGCAGTTAAAGTACACAAGTATCATCATCTTTGTGTAGTTATAGTATCAGCAGTTAAAGTACACAAGTATTATCATCTTTGTGTAGTTATAGTATCAGCAGTTAAAGTACACAAGTATTATCATCTTTGTGTAGTTATAGTATCTACAGTTAAAGTACACAAGTATTATCAGCTTTGTGTAGTTATAGTATCAGCAGTTAAAGTACACAAGTATTATCATCTTTGTGTAGTTATAGTATCTACAGTTAAAGTACACAAGTATTATCATCTTTGTGTAGTTATAGTATCTACAGTTAAAGTACACAAGTATTATCATCTTTGTGTAGTTATAGTATCAGCAGTTAAAGTACACAAGTATTATCATCTTTGTGTAGTTATAGTATCTACAGTTAAAGTACACAAGTATTATCATCTTTGTGTAGTTATAGTATCAGCAGTTAAAGTACACAAGTATCATCATCTTTGTGTAGTTATAGTATCTACAGTTAAAGTACACAAGTATTATCATCTTTGTGTAGTTATAGTATCAACAGTTAAAGTACACAAGTATCATCATCTTTGTGTAGTTATAGTATCAGCAGTTAAAGTACACAAGTATTATCATCTTTGTGTAGTTATAGTATCAACAGTTAAAGTACACAAGTATTATCATCTTTGTGTAGTTATAGTATCTACAGTTAAAGTACACAAGTATCATCATCTTTGTGTAGTTATAGTATCTACAGTTAAAGTACACAAGTATTATCATCTTTGTGTAGTTATAGTATCAACAGTTAAAGTACACAAGTATCATCATCTTTGTGTAGTTATAGTATCAGCAGTTAAAGTACACAAGTATTATCATCTTTGTGTAGTTATAGTATCAACAGTTAAAGTACACAAGTATTATCATCTTTGTGTAGTTATAGTATCAGCAGTTAAAGTACACAAGTATTATCATCTTTGTGTAGTTATAGTATCAACAGTTAAAGTACACAAGTATTATCATCTTTGTGTAGTTATAGTATCAACAGTTAAAGTACACAAGTATTATCATCTTTGTGTAGTTATAGTATCAACAGTTAAAGTACACAAGTATTATCATCTTTGTGTAGTTATAGTATCTACAGTTAAAGTACACAAGTATTATCATCTTTGTGTAGTTATAGTATCTACAGTTAAAGTACACAAGTATTATCATCTTTGTGTAGTTATAGTATCTACAGTTAAAGTACACAAGTATTATCATCTTTGTGTAGTTATAGTATCAGCAGTTAAAGTACACAAGTATTATCATCTTTGTGTAGTTATAGTATCAGCAGTTAAAGTACACAAGTATTATCATCTTTGTGTAGTTATAGTATCTACAGTTAAAGTACACAAGTATTATCATCTTTGTGTAGTTATAGTATCAGCAGTTAAAGTACACAAGTATTATCATCTTTGTGTAGTTATAGTATCTACAGTTAAAGTACACAAGTATTATCATCTTTGTGTAGTTATAGTATCAACAGTTAAAGTACACAAGTATTATCATCTTTGTGTAGTTATAGTATCAACAGTTAAAGTACACAAGTATTATTATCTTTGTGTAGTTATAGTATCAACAGTTAAAGTACACAAGTATTATCATCTTTGTGTAGTTATAGTATCAGCAGTTAAAGTACACAAGTATTATCATCTTTGTGTAGTTATAGTATCAGCAGTTAAAGTACACAAGTATTATCATCTTTGTGTAGTTATAGTATCAACAGTTAAAGTACACAAGTATTATCATCTTTGTGTAGTTATAGTATCAACAGTTAAAGTACACAAGTATTATCATCTTTGTGTAGTTATAGTATCAGCAGTTAAAGTACACAAGTATTATCATCTTTGTGTAGTTATAGTATCAACAGTTAAAGTACACAAGTATTATCATCTTTGTGTAGTTATAGTATCTACAGTTAAAGTACACAAGTATTATCATCTTTGTGTAGTTATAGTATCTACAGTTAAAGTACACAAGTATTATCATCTTTGTGTAGTTATAGTATCTACAGTTAAAGTACACAAGTATTATCATCTTTGTGTAGTTATAGTATCAACAGTTAAAGTACACAAGTATTATCATCTTTGTGTAGTTATAGTATCAACAGTTAAAGTACACAAGTATTATCATCTTTGTGTAGTTATAGTATCTACAGTTAAAGTACACAAGTATTATCATCTTTGTGTAGTTATAGTATCTACAGTTAAAGTACACAAGTATTATCATCTTTGTGTAGTTATAGTATCAGCAGTTAAAGTACACAAGTATTATCATCTTTGTGTAGTTATAGTATCTACAGTTAAAGTACACAAGTATTATCATCTTTGTGTAGTTATAGTATCTACAGTTAAAGTACACAAGTATTATCATCTTTGTGTAGTTATAGTATCTACAGTTAAAGTACACAAGTATTATCATCTTTGTGTAGTTATAGTATCTACAGTTAAAGTACACAAGTATTATCATCTTTGTGTAGTTATAGTATCAACAGTTAAAGTACACAAGTATTATCATCTTTGTGTAGTTATAGTATCTACAGTTAAAGTACACAAGTATTATCATCTTTGTGTAGTTATAGTATCAGCAGTTAAAGTACACAAGTATTATCATCTTTGTGTAGTTATAGTATCAGCAGTTAAAGTACACAAGTATTATCATCTTTGTGTAGTTATAGTATCAACAGTTAAAGTACACAAGTATTATCATCTTTGTGTAGTTATAGTATCAACAGTTAAAGTACACAAGTATTATCATCTTTGTGTAGTTATAGTATCTACAGTTAAAGTACACAAGTATTATCATCTTTGTGTAGTTATAGTATCAACAGTTAAAGTACACAAGTATTATCATCTTTGTGTAGTTATAGTATCTACAGTTAAAGTACACAAGTATTATCATCTTTGTGTAGTTATAGTATCTACAGTTAAAGTACACAAGTATTATCATCTTTATGTAGTTATAGTATCAGCAGTTAAAGTACACAAGTATTATCATCTTTGTGTAGTATCAGTAGTAAAGGTAGAAAAGTACTACTATTATCATCTTAGTAATACTGAAGATGATAGTAGCAGTGCAGTAAAAAGTACATCAGTTCTCTCTGAGATACTGTGGAGTAGAAGTAGAAAGTAGTATCCTACAAAATGGAAATACTCTAGTTACATACAAGTACCTGAAAAAGATACTTTTTCTCTATGAAATGTACTAGAGTAGAAGTATCGACAGAAAGTAGTATTGAATACTTGAGTTACGTACATGTACCTCAAAATGATACTAAAGTACACGACTGGAGTACTTTGTGATGTAAACAGTGAGAACTCGTCACCTCTATGACTACAGACTACGATTTAAAAACAGACTTTTTAAGAAGCTAGTAGTTTTTGTGTACATCAGAGTACAGCAGTATGTACTCACTGGGGAGTACTTGTTCCCCGGGTGGGACATGAAGTTTTCTGGATAAAAACTTCCATCAGCATCACATGCAGGAGTACAAGTACATCGAAATGAAACTCATGTATATAACGTGGGTAAAAGTACTTCCTGGTCAAGACAAAGAAAGAGAAACCACATAAAACTACAGTAGTGGGTAACTATATGTAAAATATGACATAAAGTATTTGTTAGTTATATATACACTATCTGAATATACTACTACAGCTATCTGATAAATGTAATACACTATGTTCCTCTTAACTGTGGTAGAGTAGAAGAATAAAGACTCACGTTAAGTACTTCAACATTTGAGTACATAGAGTACATAGAGTACATACCACCACTGCTGAAAAGCGTAAAATGGAAAATACTCAAGTTAAGTACAAGTACCTCAAAATGCCAACGTTATGTAAGAGTTGTGTAGAAGTACTTTGTAAGTAAAGCTGCAGTAATGTCTCTGTGACTAACTAACGTGTCCCACCAGACTACTCTTACGAATACACCGTTTTGAAGAAGCTCGTAGTATTACCTCAATGTGTAAACGCTGGTTAATCAGGAGTACGTGTTCCCTGAGTGGGACATGAAGTTTTCTGGATAATAAACTTCATCAGCATCACATGCTGCTGCAGAGGGCCCCGAAAACACAGAAGAAAAAGAAGCTAAAATGGAGGTTTGAGGATGAGATCCGTGTAGAGTTCACACTGAAAAGTGGGCTTTCTTTTTGTTTAAGCGGTGAAATTAATGTTTTATAACCTTCTTATGAAGACACTATAGGGGCCGATTAGAAGGTTTAATCTCCACCTTTAGCAAAATATAATATGCTATGTATATATCTATATATATATATATATGTATATATATATAAATAAACTACCACGTCTACCTAAATGTTTCTCAATGTTGGTAAAAAAAAAGCATCAAAATAAAGACCCTGAACGCATCCGCGACATTGCTCCGCTGTGAAAGAGAACAAGTGTTAGCAGGTAGCAGCTAATGCCAATGCTAACCATCAATGCTAGCATGCTAGGTGCTAACCGAAGCTAACTAACTTACATCAAAGATAAATAATAACGTCGTTAGGCGGCAGGATACGTGACAGAAGAAGAAACACACACCACATAGAGAGGAAACAAGAGGGGGAGAATCACATAAAATAGTCCCCCTAAAAACAGGACGCCATCTTTCTGAATTATGACACCGAGCAGCAGACGTTAGTCTAAGTTATATGTGGGCCGAGAAGAAGAAAACACACACACACACACACACACACACACACACACACACACATACACACACACACAGCAGCTAAAGCACACAGAAACACGAGCCGAACCACCACCACCGGAGGCTTTAGCTCGTAACACCTGCCCGCTAAACACACGCTAAAAACACACCGATGGACACACCGATGGACACACCGACGGACGAGGCGGTGACACACAACGTGAAGTTTTTATGAAACACGGAGAGAAAATTAAAGTTATGAAAATTAAAAAAAAAAAAAAAAAAAGAAGAGCCCAATGTGCACTTACTCAGCAGCAGTCCTCCTTGTGGATTAATTAAATATATATCTCTCTATATCCGATCCACGGTGCAGTAACAGCAGCATGCACGAGAGAGTCCGGCCCCAGAGCTTTGTGTTGTTGAAGTATTTTATATTTTAGTTTTGGTTAAATGTACGTTAAAAAAAACAGAGAAACTGAAGCTACAAAACAAGAAGAACTCTTCTTCAATCTCATTCAGCTCACAGCCGCAGCACGAAGCACGGATCACTGCGCCGCGGAGCTGGGAAACGAAAGAAGGGGAGGGAGGGGGGGGAGACGAAAAACTACTCGTGCGCACAACTGACGCGCGTGGCACCGCGACAAAGAGATTGACGCGTGCATGCTCCGCCGGTAAAGTTCGTTAAATCGAACCGATCGGCGGCACCGGACGCCGAGAAAATGTGTTCGAAAAGCGGACTACTTTTTTGTGTCGGTGCGGCGAATTTATTTCACTTTGCCTAAGGAACGGTGGTGCTGCGGACTCCCATTGCCTAGGGAAAAAACCCGGATGTAAACTCAGCGAAACTCTATGGAGAGAAAGTCTGTACACACACACACACACACACACACACCCTTCATGGCTCCAGAGACCCGGGTCATCCGCCCTCAGTCTGCCGCTTTTCGGGCTCAATGTTCGGTTGCTCGCTGCTGAAACTTCCTCTCTCTCTCACTCTTCCTCTTCATCCTCCTTTTCCTCTCTCTCTCACTCTTCCTCTTCATCCTCCTCTTCCTCTTCCTCTTCCTCTCACTCTTCCTCTTCCTCTCAGCATAGATACCAGTACTAGTATCAATACTAGTCTATAACGGTACTAGTATTGATAATAGTACTAGTACTGATAAAGGTACTAGTATTGATAATAGTACTAGTACTGATAACAGTACTAGTATTGATAATGGTACTAGTATTGATAATGGTACTAGTATTGCTAAAGGTACTAGTATTTATAATAGTACTAGTACTGATAAGGTACTAGTATTGATAATAGTACTAGTACTGATAACAGTACTAGTATTGATAATGGTACTAGTATTGATAATGGTACTAGTATTGCTAAAGGTACTAGTATTGATAATAGTACTAGTACTGATAAGGTACTAGTATTGATAATAGTACTAGTATTGATAAAGGTACTAGTATTGATAATAGTACTAGTACTGATAAAGGTACTAGTATTGATAATGGTACTAGTATTGATAAAGGTACTAGTATTGATAATAGTACTAGTACTGATAACGGTACTAGTACTGATAACGGTACTAGTATTGATAACGGTACTAGTATTGATAATAGTACTAGTATTGATAACGGTACTAGTATTGATAACGGTACTAGTATTGATAATAGTACTAGTATTGATAACGGTACTAGTATTGATAAAGGTACTAGTATTGATAATGGTACTAGTATTGATAACGGTACTAGTATTGATAACGGTACTAGTATTGATAATAGTACTAGTATTGATAATGGTACTAGTATTGATAATAGTACTAGTATTGATAACGGTACTAGTATTGATAATAGCGCTAGTATTGATAACGGTACTAGTATTGATAACGGTACTAGTATTGATAATAGTACTAGTATTGATAATGGTATTGATAATAGTACTAGTATTGATAAAGGTACTAGTATTGATAACGGTACTAGTATTGATAACGGTACTAGTATTGATAATGGTACTAGTATTGATAATAGTACTAGTATTGATAATGGTACTAGTATTGATAATGGTATTGATAAAGGTACTAGTATTGATAACGGTACTAGTATTGATAACGGTACTAGTATTGATACAGGTACTAGTATTGATAACGGTACTAGTATTGATAATAGTACTAGTATTGATAACGGTACTAGTATTGATAATAGTACTAGTATTGATAACGGTACTAGTATTGATAACGGTACTAGTATTGATAATAGTACTATTGATAACGGTACTAGTATTGATAATGGTACTAGTATTGATAATAGTACTAGTATTGATAATGGTACTAGTATTGATAACGGTACTAGTATTGATAATGGTACTAGTATTGATAACGGTACTAGTATTGATAAAGGTACTAGTATTGATAACGGTACTAGTATTGATAAAGGTACTAGTATTGATAACGGTACTAGTATTGATAATAGTACTAGTATTGATAACGGTACTAGTATTGATAATAGTACTAGTATTGATAACGGTACTAGTATTGATAATGGTACTAGTATTGATAATGGTACTAGGATTGATAACGGTACTAGTATTGATAACGGTACTAGTATTGATAATAGTACTAGTATTGATAACGGTACTAGTATTGATAATGGTACTAGTATTGATAATAGTACTAGTATTGATAATGGTACTAGTATTGATAACGGTACTAGTATTGATAATAGTACTAGTATTGATAATAGTACTAGTACTATATATTATATATTATCAGCCTATAGATCATTTTAATATAAACTATATCTTTAATGTATAACTGTAGAATAAAAACTATATTTCTGTAATATAATGAGGATATTTACGCATAATTACTGTCCAGCTGCTACAATATTAAAATAGTTATGTATTATATATTAGTGCTTTGAGTTACATCCAGAGAAGCTGAAGATGTTGACAGTATTATATAATATTTATTTGTTATATGATCATAATGTCAGGCAGCGCGTGAGCAGCGTGGGTCTGCAGGTGAAAGGTGAAACAGGTGAAACGTCTCGAGCTTCGTGGACTTGGAGAGTTTTTCTGCGCACCGTCTTTCTTCCGTTCTTTATGTCATTTCCTGTGATGAAAAATGGCCACAGCTCGAGGAGGCGACTGAAAAAAATTAAAAACTTTGCAGCCAGAAACCCGGAGCCAGAGACGCCAGAGACCCGGGATCGGTGCTCGGTGCGGACCGAGTGGAGGAGGAGGAGGAGGTGAGTCCGCATCTTCAGACCCGGAGGACGGAGGCTCTCCGCGGGTCTCCGCTGCGTCTCCGCACCGAGAAGGTGGGTCTCCGTGTCCGTGTGCGTCGGTATAGCTGCTCGGTAGCCACGGTGGCCAAAAATGGCTCCCGAAAACAGCAGGCAGATTGCCAGCATGTCGCTCTGCAGACCGGAACCGAGAGAGACAGAGACTCTGCAGAGAAGAAGAAAACCCCGTCCGGGTCTCATGGGGGTCTGAGATTAACTGAGATTATCTGAGGGAGAGCAAGACAAGTTCTACTTTAGTTTAGAGTGTTTGTAAAGTGTTTAGTCTGCAGAGAGGAGGAGGAGGAGGAGGAAGAGGAAGAGGAAGAGGAGGATGAAGACTAACAGCAGGATGAACACCTACACTTTAAACCTCAAACATCTTATTATATAATAATTAGTGCTGGGCAATGATTAACATTTTTTATCGTGATTAATCGCATGATTTTTCTGCGATTAATCTCATTGTTATGTTAAAGTTCATAATGAATCTAAAGTAGTGTGTTGAGCTCTTTTATGTTAAAGTGCTGCTCTATGAACTAAAGGTCAACAACATTGATTCTGATCATAGATATTCAGCGTGTTCACAACTTTATCTTCATGTGTGTCAGAGATGAATTTAAATATACATCTTAAACCTGAAACCTATCTACGTCATGTTTTATGTTTGTTAAATTCTCAGTAGTGATAACTAAATGATGTGATTATTATACATATTACAAACTAAACACTTTAAAAACTCTAAAGAATAATTTAAATGACTCATTGCTTTTTTTGGTGTGTTGGTCAGACACTATGCTACGCTGATTAGTGTAACATGTGTGTGTTTGTTATAAATGTACGTTGGTACATAGAGGGTGATGAGAAGCTGTACATGGAGGGACTTAGGACCCAGGGGAATGTAGGGGAAGGAAACAGGAAGAGACGCCACACAAACAGCTGTTCACCGCTAATAATATATATATATAAAAATCGGTCTGAGCTTCAATAACTAGTTATTAAACATTTTGTAATATATGCACATATGTATATACAGTATATATATACACATATATATACTGTACATGTTTATATGTGTATACTGTCACACACATATATATTGTGTGTGTGTGTGTGTGTATATAGTGCTGCTTGCCTCCTGAACCGTTCTGTTGTTCTGCAGAGTTGAGACGTTTCCAGCATCATGGTTCCATGATGAGCGAGACGTCGTTGGACCTCTGGTGTGAGTTTCTCCTCAAAGAACGATCAATAATCCATAAATGGTCTCGTTGTTGAGCTGTGATCGGACCGTCGACGGTCGTTAGTGAACTTTACTACCTGAATGATCCCAAACTGTCGTTATAGACGGAAATGTGATTTACAGTTTTATTCCTTCATGATTTATCCTAAACGTGTTTGATATGTGTATATTTAATGAATGGTGTATTAATAACGCTGTTAGTGTTAAACTCCTGACGTGATGACCACTTTGTAAAGACGAGGTCTTTGTCCTCCAGTCTGTGAGGAGTGTCAGGACTATTTCCAGAAGGAGTGTCCGTCCCACGGGCCCCCGCTGTTCGTCCCTGATACACCTGCGGCCCCGGGGTCGGCCAACAGGGCGGCGCTTACGGTCCCATCAGGCCTGGAGGTCTTCACTGAGGGGGACGACGTGGACGTCCGCTGTCTGGATTCAAACATCCCCAGGGGGGCGGTCTTCGGTCCATACGAGGGACAGCTGGTGTCCAAGGACAAATCCTCCGGCTTCTTCTCCTGGATAGTAAGTTCAACCAGTCTGACACCAGTTAAGAACTAGTCTAGGCCTGTTCCAGTCTCAAACAGTTTAGAAGCAGACTAGACCACTTTAGAGCCAGTCTAGACCTCTGTAGAACCAGTCTGGTCCAGTTTACAACCAATGTAGTACAGTTTAG
The DNA here is from genome assembly GCF_910591455.1 of Pholis gunnellus. Taxonomy (NCBI): domain Eukaryota; kingdom Metazoa; phylum Chordata; class Actinopteri; order Perciformes; family Pholidae; genus Pholis; species Pholis gunnellus. The sequence continues at coordinate 712,365 of NC_136533.1, forward strand.
AACCAGTCTAAACCTGTCTAATGCAAGGCTAAACTGGTTAAAAACCAGCCTACACAAGTTTATAACCAGTCTAGACCTTTTTATAACCAGTCTTGACCAGTTTAGAACCAGTTTAGACTAGTTTAGAACCAGATTAGTCCAGTTCCAGTCACAGTTGAGAACCAGATTTAAAGTCCAGCTCTGAACTGGTTTTCTGTTGTTTTCTGATGTTCCAGATCGTTGATTTTAACAACACGTATCAGTCCATCGATGGCAGCGATGAGACCAAAGCCAACTGGATGAGGTAACGTTTTTTATTTCATTTACATACAGAGAACAAGTTGTTTATTCTCCATCAAACACAGTAAACAGTCTATGATCATCTTTTAATTGTTGTGTTGTTGACTTTGACTATTTAAGAAGACAAATGCCACAACGAGGGTTCTTTTTTAAAGTGTCTCCGTTGACGTTTGTGACCTGCAGGTTTGTCCGAACCTCGTCAGAGGAGAGCGACAGGAACTTGACTGCGTTTCAACGCGGTAAAAACATTTTCTTCAGAGTGAGTCGGACACTGGCAGCCGGAGAGAAGCTGAGAGTTTGGTACAGCGACGACTACATCCAACGACTTCACTGTGTCTCTCAGGAGAGCATCGACCAAAACCTGGACGCAGGTGAGCCGGGGACACAGGTGAGCCAGACTCAGGTGAGCCAGACACATGTGAGCCAGACACATGTGAGCCAGACACATGTGAGCCAGACACAGGTGAGCCAGACTCAGGTGAGCCAGACACATGTGAGCCAGACACAGGTGAGCCGGGGACACAGGTGAGCCAGACACAGGTGAGCCAGACACAGGTGAGCCAGACACAGGTGAGCCAGACACAGGTGAGCCGGGGACACAGGTGAGCCAGACACATGTGAGCCAGACACAGGTGAGCCAGACTCAGGTGAGCCAGACACATGTGAGCCAGACACAGGTGAGCCAGACACAGGTGAGCCGGGGACAGGTGAGCCGGGGACAGGTGAGCCAGACACAGGTGAGCCAGACACAGGTGAGCCAGACACAGGTGAGCCAGACTCAGGTGAGCCAGACACATGTGAGCCAGACACAGGTGAGCCAGACACAGGTGAGCCAGACACAGGTGAGCCAGACACAGGTGAGCCAGACACAGGTGAGCCGGGGACACAGGTGAGCCAGACACAGGTGAGCCAGACACAGGTGAGCCAGACACAGGTGAGCCAGAAACATGTGAGCCAGACACAGGTGAGCCAGACACAGGTGAGCCAGACACAGGTGAGCCAGAAACATGTGAGCCAGACACAGGTGAGCCAGACACATGTGAGCCAGACACAGGTGAGCCAGACACAGGTGAGCCAGACACAGGTGAGCCAGACACAGGTGAGCCAGACACAGGTGAGCCAGACACAGGTGAGCCAGACACATGTGAGCCAGACACAGGTGAGCCAGACACAGGTGAGCCAGACACATGTGAGCCAGACACAGGTGAGCCAGACACAGGTGAGCCAGACACAGGTGAGCCAGACACAGGTGAGCCGGGGACACAGGTGAGCCAGAAACATGTGAGCCAGACACAGGTGAGCCAGACACAGGTGAGCCAGACACAGGTGAGCCAGACACATGTGAGCCAGACACAGGTGAGCCGGGGACACAGGTGAGCCGGGGACAGGTGAACCGGAGACATTGGCCATTTTGTTGCTTTCGTTCTTCAGACTGGTTGCCGCTTGTCTTGAGTTGCAGCTAAGAAATCTGTTTTGTTCCAGATACCAGGACGCTGAAAGTCTTCAACGTTCAGGAGGACTTTAAATCTCCCTGCCTGCAGTCTGCTCTGCAGGGCAAAACTATCCCCAGTAAACAATCCAGCGAAGAGTCGGACGGCCAGCCTCCTGCTAAGAGAAAGAAGATCGACCTCATCTTCAAAGACGTCCTGGAGGCTTCTCTGGAGGACTCCTGCAAGTCCAGGTCCCGGTCTTCCCTCCACAGTGAGTGTAAAGCAGCAGCGATCGGGTTAAACTCGTCTGACGGCGGCTTTAATGTACCGAACCTGAAGGTGGAGGAAAAAGAGAAGGAGAACCAGAGCGGCGAGGAGCCGTCCACCTCCTTCTGCCCCAACTGTGTCAAACTGAGGAGGAGGATCCAGGAGCTGGAGGAGGAGCTGTCCCGTGTCAGAGGAGAACGGGGTCCACCAATGTCTGGACGGACCCTGACCCAACGAGATCAGGCCCCGCCCTATCCTGAGCATCAGGCCCCGCCCCATCCCGAGCAAGGCCCCGTCGAGGATTTTCAAGGTAAGTTCTGAAAAATGATTGATTGACTCCTTAACCTTCTGAACCCCGAAGCAGTTTCAAGGTGTTTTTTTGCTCCTGTCACAGTTTTCTCTCTTGATTTTCAAAATAAAAGTCCTGCTCCTCTCTGGAAACAGAACCATCATGACTAGAAGTAGAGAGAACTAGAACATGTCTTTATTTTAGAATACTGCACTAAACAGAGTACTGTTATCTGTTTGTCTGTGCACTTTATTTTATATTTTACTGTAAATTGTAATATTTTCTAATCTTTGCACTGTGTTGATTGTTTTATGTTATGAACCATCCACCAGGTACAATTCCTTGTATGTGCAACATACTCTGGTTAATAAACGCTTCTGATTCTGATTCTGAGAATAACACAATTATAGTTAACAAATCATTAAAAAAATAAAACAATTGCTTTGATAATTTTTTTACAAAAATTGGCAAACAATGGAATCTATATCTGCAACATTATCCAAGTGTCCTCAAGAGTTACCACATGGCCGTTGGTCTCAATCAAGTCAATCATGGCTTCATAGTTGCGTTTAGGAGCATCGTGAACATCCACAGAGTTGTCCTACTAGCATGGCTAAAATAATAGCTTACATGGTCATTACACTGCATGGTGTGAACGTAAACCTGGTATCAGAAGTTTAATCTGTTTTTCTTTGCAGTGATGGAGCCCTTGACGCCCACTCAGGTGGTTTTGGATGAAGACGACCCGGACGTGGACTCGGCTGATGACTCGATTGCTGCAGATCTTGTGATTTCTCCAGAAGACTCGTTGAAGCTTAACTCGGGAGGAGGCCGACGGATTCGTCGCTTCAAGCAGGAGTGGCTGAAGAAGTTCTGGTTCCTCCGCTACTCGCCAACTCTCAATGAGATGTGGTGTCACGTCTGCCGCCAGTACACCGTCCAGTCATCCCGAACCTCTGCCTTCATCATCGGCTCCAAGCAGTTCAAGATCCACACCATCAAGCTCCACAGCCAGAGCAACCTCCACAAGAAGTGTCTGCAGCTGTACAAGCTGCGCATGCATCCGGAAAAGACAGAGGAGATGTGCAAGAACATGACGCTGCTGTTCAACGCGGCGTACCACTTGGCCCTGGAGGGACGGCCCTTCTCCGACCTCCGTTCACTGGCGGAGCTTCTGAAGAGGTGTGATCTCAAAGTGGTGGACCAGTACATGAATGACGGAGACTGTCAGGTCCTCCTGCACCACATCGCCCGGGCTTTAAAGGAAGACCTGGCTGAGAAGATGCGCCTGTCTCCCTTCCTAAGTGTGATAATGGATGCCCAAAATGACGACCTTTTCTCAGACATGGTAGCGGTCTACGTCCAGTTCATTACCAATGAGGGTTCCCCGAACACAGAGTTCCTGTCCTTGCAGAGACTGAGCATGGCCAGTGTGGACGGATATCTCCAGGCTATGGATCGAGCCTTTGGTGTCCTCGGCCTCAGGTTTCAAGACTTGCTGGTGGTGGGTCTCGGGGTAGACGGCACCAACATCTCCTCAGGAATGAGAGCCAACCTGTACATAGCTGTACAAAAGACTTTCCCTTGGATCCTCTGCCTCCCTATCATGATCCATCGGCCCCATCTAGAGGTGTTGGATGCCATCAGTGGGAAGGAGCTCTCCTGCCTGGAGGATCTGGAAAACAACCTCAAGCAGCTTCTCAGTTTCTACCGCTACTCCCCTCGCATGATGGCTGAGCTGCGATCCACTGCTCCAACGCTGTCGGAGGAGACAGAGTTCCTTGGAGATATTAGAGCCATTCGATGGATCATTGGCGAACCAAACGTCCTCAACGCTCTCATCAAAGATTACCTGGAGGTAGTCGCCCATCTGAAGGAGATCAGCAGCCAGACACAGAGGGCTGACGCCGCGGCCATCGCCCTCACCCTCCTCCAGTTCCTCATGGACTATCAGTCAGTGAAGCTCATCTACTTCCTTCTGGACATCATAGCTGTTCTCTCACGATTAGCCTTCACCTTCCAAGGAGAGTACCTGCTGGTGTCACAGGTGGAAGCCAAGATAGAGGAGGCCATTCTGGAGATCGGTCAGTTGGTGGACTGCCCCGGAGAGTATCTGCAGGAATTTGAAGAAAATTTCCGTGAAAGTTTTAACGGCGTTGCTCTGAAGAACCTGCGAGTTGCAGAGTCTAAGTTTCAGTCCATCAGGGAAAAGATCTGCAACAGGAGCCAGGGCATCCTGTCTCAGAGGCTGGACCTGCAGAGCCGCACATTTGCCAAAGCCTGCAAGGTCCTGGACCTGTCCACCTGGCCCCATAACCGGGAGGACTTACAAGCTTACGGGGAGGAAGAAATACAGGTGATATTCAACCATCTGGACTCCATTCCGTGTGTGGGTCAGGAGGGCTCCCAGGCCAGGACGGAGGCCAGGGGCAGCCTGGTGGGTGAATGGAAGGATCTGAAAGCGGACTACTTCAGTATGAACGGTTTTAAAGAGGTCATCGGTCACATCTGCAGGTACAAGCAGCGCTTTCCTTTGCTGAATCGGATTGTACAGGTTGTCAGGGTCCTGCCCAGTTCCACGGCCTGCTGCGATAAAGGCCGAGGGTCTCTGCAGAAGATGTGCAGGAACAATCGCTCCCGGCTGACTCTGGAGCAGATGAACGACCTGCTGACTGTGGCAGTTAACGGACCGCCCATGGCCAACTTTGACGGGAAGCGAGCATTGGACAGCTGGTTTGAGGAGAAGTCTGGCAGCAGTTACTCTCTGTCAGCTGAGGTGTTAAACAGGATGTCAGCTGGTGACCAAAAGTCTGTCCTGCACAGCGTTGATGTCAACACAGAGTTCTACCCCGACATCTAACAGACAAACCCAGTGGTGTAGTGCTGCAGTAAGATACTGACACACTAATACTGAGGACGTGAGGCAGCATTGCTCCTCAACCAGTGATTCCCAACCAGGCTACTTGTACTTTAGCAGTTCTTCTGCTGATCTTCGGTATAGTTATTGTCACAAACTTACCAACTCTGGTTTTCTTCCTGCAAAGACTGAAAGAACTCTCTGCTTTCGATTCAGTCAATTATCAGTTGATCAAGACTGAGGAAAGACTAGTTAGTAAAAAGGACAACGACAAGCTACACATAAAGAACCTAAAAATGTTTGAAACATCCAGTTTCTTGCAGTAGTAAAAATGAAAACTTGGCCTAAACATAAACAGTTATTGTATGGGTTTGGGAACCACTGCGCTTCATCACTGACAATGTTCCCCTTCAGCTGGATGGTTGAAGTATAAAACAGGCCTACCAAGGGGTCTCCTGAAAAATGACACTAAAAGAGACACAAAACAACCACAAAGATGCAAAAAAGATAAGAAATGCAAAACAACCACAAAGATTCAAAATGGCCGCAAAGAGACTCAAAACAGCTACAAAAACACAGTAAGTGATTACAATGAGATGCAGAATGACCATAGAGAGGCAAAACAGATACAAAAAGACACAAAGTGACTAGAATAAGATGCATAACAACTTCATATACACAAAACCACAACAAAAAGACATAAAACGACAAAAAGATGCAAAACAACGTAATCTGAGACGAACACAAAGAGATGCAAATGAAGATCAGAAATGCAAAACAACCACAGAAAATACAATGAGAAACAAAGCGGCTTCAATGACTGAAGAGACACATACAAGAGACAAAATTGATCATAGAGATGCAAAACGGCAATAAAGAGACACAAAAGACTACAGAAACGTAAAGCGGCCACAAAGACACGAAGAACAACCTCAACAGGACACAAAATAACCAGCGATGCAAAATGACTGAAGAGACAAAAAAAAAGCTACAAAGTGTCATAAAGCTACGACAAATAGAGACAAAATGCCCAGAACAATGACGACGGAGACGTAAAACAACTACAAACTACTCCCCAGTGTGAATGTTTGAATCCAGAGGCTCACTGTCTCAGAGTCCACATTCAGCTGAAATCTTCTTTGTTTCACTGATGAACGTCGTTCACTGAGGGCTGCTGAGTTTTCCTGCACTAGAAAACACAGAAATAAAGCACTTGTTGGCAGAATAGAAGTCCGTTATACGTTGGGAACAATCAGAGAGGGTCGAACTGAAGGTCCATTGAGCCGTCGTGTGGAGGATGTGTGAAGGCTTTATATTTCTAGAAGACATGCAGACATCCCTGCTCCACACTGTGTATATTGTACAAACTGTGTATAATTCTAAGTGCTTTTGAGCCGGTTTTCAAGGAGACTATTTTTCTCTTGAATTATGTGATTGTGCCACAACGATCGAATGCAAGAAGCGACAGAGGTGCTGCCCTGCTACGCTGTCCACACGTTCACTGCTGCGAGCTGTGTGTCTGAAATGTGTTCTGATGCGTCGGCTTCATGTTTGGGTGTTTCCAACCACAGCTCAGGCTTTAGATGATTCAACTTTAAAAACATGAATAATGCACGATGATACTGTTGCTTCAGTCGTATGTGATCATATTAAGATGCCTGTGTGTAATACATGTAAGCTGAGACAGGCAGACGCTCACTTTTGATTTCTTTTTACAAAAGTTTTGTAAAATTAGCTTTGTGTCCTCAAGTTAAAGGAAGAGTGAGACATTCTGGGAAATATGCTAATTAGCTGAGAGTCGGATCAGAAAATGTCATTAATGTCATTTCAACAAAGAAATCAACGTTTGACTTTTTATCTTCTGATGAGACGTCGGGAATCTTGATTAGTGGAAGAAAGTAAAAGTAGTAATACCACACAATCAAATACTATGTTACAAGTACAAGTATCAGCATCAAAATGTTGCGAAAGTACTAAAAGTAAAAGTAAATGTAACCATATATAGACACATATATATATATGTCTATATATGGCTCTCTCTCATTGGTCGGAGTCACGTAAACACAATCAGCACCGAGTGAAACAGAAACGTTCTCGGCAGGTTCTCCGGCTTTCTGTCCACACACACGAGAATAGAATTATCTCTGATTATTATTATTATTATTAATAATAATAGAATAAATCTCCTCCGAGCTCCAGATCCTCACGTCTCATCTAACTCTTTCTTTTTGTCTCCTTTTCTTCTGATAACGGTGTTTCGTGCATGTCTGTATCGCATGAATATGAAGCTTCAGATTCTCTAAATGATGCCTGAGCAGCGAGCAGCTCGTTGCTTTAGTTTCTGTCCATAAACGTGAGATTGTGTTTTAACGTCTGTGATCTTCAGACCTCGTTTGGCTGATTGTAATCTGACTCCAGAGCTCCTGACTTGTGGATTTTGGTTTGAAGATGATTTCTCTGTTTCTTCTGTTTCACATGGTAAAAACGTTCAAAGACCTTTGATGTGCAGCAGTTTGGTCAGTTGAATGAATGTGTTGACTGGTGAGAACAGAGTAAAGACTTTCACACATGAGCACGTTCCTCCACGAGGAACCAACCACGACACTGAACACAAGGACATGTGTTAAGATCCGGGATAGGATGATATCTAATAAACTATAACAACTTTATTTATGTTATAACAGTATGATTTCAGCTATCAGTGTATGAATAGATTCATCACATCTCAGATGCTGTCACACAGCTCAGCTCAGGAGACATGTTGGGGAGAAGTGTCTCAAGGACACATCGACAGTCTCCCACAATCACATCACGCGTTATTATTCTCTGTCCCGCTAACCCTAACCCTGCAGCGGTGTTTTTAAAAGCGAAGCGATCCGCAGCACCGACCTATAAAACCCCCAAAACACCCAAAACACCCAAAACCCCCAAAACACCCAAAACACCCAAAACCCCCAAAACACCCAAAACACCCGCACAGCGAGGAAGTCCAGCGCTCCTGCAACGTGGAACCAGCAACGCGTTGTCGCGCGATGGTCACACTGCTGCGTGCGTGAGTGAGTGAGTGAGTGAGTGAGTGCGTGAATGCGTGAGTGAATGCGTGAGTGAGTGAGTGCGTGAATGCGTGAGTGAGTGTTCACCTGCGTGTCTGTCACTAACCTCTCTGTGGTCTTGCTCTGGGTGTCCAGTTCTCAAACATCTTGTTTTAATATTTTCATATTGTTCTCTGAAGGTGTGTTTGGCTAACGGCTAACGGCTAGCAGCTAACAGAACCAGGACACACACACACACACACACACAGCTTGGTGACTTTGACTTTTTGGTTGGATAATCATGCTCTCAGTTTTTAAACTATAGTTCCCATAATGCTTTGAGGAGATGTAAACAGGAAGTGTGATGAGATCCCGTTAGGTAGGTGTGGCCACCAGTTACTTCAGCCTGTTTACCTTTAATCTCTGTTATTAAGCAGAATGATCTGAGATCAGCTGGTGTCTGCAGTGATCCATCAGACTGTCAGAGGACTTCTGTCATTACTGAAGGAACCTCAAAAACATCCGGATTCTCTGGCAAGTTCTGCAGCGTCTTCCCTTTGATGTCTGTGATGATTCATGGACGTTTATTCACGTGTGACATCACGAGGAAGAGTAACTCACACTAAACACATGTCTCTCATGTCTGTGTTCAGCTGTGACTGAGTTATGACTCCAAGAAGAAGAAGTAGTTTAGATGCTGCGTGTCTCAATGTTGAGCTGTGTCTTTAATAAAGCGGGGGGGGGGGGGGGGGGCAACAACACAGTCTGTCCCTTTTAGTTCCTTGTTGGGTGAAAAGATGAAGTGTCTCCTGCAGAGTTTATGTCTTTAGGAAAGGAGGAAAGAAAAGTGTCCATCAGAGAGGACGAACCAACGAGCAGAGACAAAAAGAGGGCAAGAAGACATCGGACATCCCATAATGCACTCTGAATAGTTCCATGTATTTGGAGCCAAAAGTGCTTTTTTTCTCACAACTGTTCAGCAGGGATCTTCACAATCTGTCATACAGTGAATGGACGCTGGCTGATGGGGACACTGGCTGACGAGGACACTGGCTGACGGGGACACTGGTTGACTGACGGGGACACTGGCTGACGGGGACACTGGCTGACGGGGACACTGGCTGACGGGGACACTGGCTGACGAGGACACTGGTTGGCTGACGAGGACACTGGTTGACTGATGGGGACATTGGGTGCTCTTTGTCTCCTCAGTGTGGATGAAGTGACCTTTTGTCTCCTAACTCCTTGCTCCCTCCAGGCTGACCTGCAATGGGACTCTTCAGACCTACACATTCATAATCACACAGATGCATTTTTCCTCCTTTTTTCTCCTCCCCAGTCATCTCAGCTGAGCTTGATCCTGATAGGCTCCCTGAAGGAATCCTGAAGTCCATCCAGCCTCACCAGGACATTCGTCTTCATCCGGCCGTGTGAGTTCAGAGTGAAAATGTTTCAGATGTAAACATAGCTCTGCATGTTTCTGCACAAATAATATCATAAGTCTTGACTTCATTACTCTCTGAGCTGACAGTGGTGGAGGAAGTACTGCATTCAGACACTTTACTCCAGTAAAGGTATTAATACCACAGTGTAAAAACACGCTATTGGACGTAAAAGTCCGGCATTCAAAGCTGAAACAATCAATCGGAGCCTCCTGTCTGTCCAGGTTTCACTTCTCTTTTATGTTCCATATAAACCCAGACTAGATCAGGTAAAAGTCCAAAAGAACCTGAAACACCAACGGGTCTGAACCAGGAGACAACCTCTGGTTCTTTAAAGTTCTTCAGAGCTTCACGTGTTAAAGCTGCATTCTCTCTAATGTCCATCAGGGGGCGACTCCTCTGGTTGTATAGAAGTCTATGAGAAAATGACTCAAGCAGCATGAAGTAATCAACTTTAATCTGATGAAACATGAATCCTTATGGTTCCAAAAGGCGTCCTGATGCAGACTCAACATCTATGTGTGATCATGTTCTCTGTATCTGTCGGTTATTCTCCGGTGAAGTAGTTTAAATGAGAAACAAATGTGTGTGTCCGTGCAGCTTTAGACGGCAGCTGGATGCAGATATACAGTCGCTCCTCTGTGAGCAGCAGCTGGCCGTCACACCCTGGGACTGATTCAGGACCAGCACATCCATCCCAACCAAACCCCAGCTCAGAAAAGTCTGCTTCTGCTCTTTAGTCTCAGGCTTTCTGCTCTTTAGTCTCAGGCTTTCTGCTCTTTAGTCTCAGGCTTTCTGCTCTTTAGTCTGAGGCTTTCTGCTCTTTAGTCTCAGGCTTTCTGCTCTTTAGTCTCAGGCTTTCTGCTCTTTAGTCTCAGGCTTTCTACTCTTTAGTCTGAGGCTTTCTGTTCTTTAGTCTCAGGCTTTCTGCTCTTTAGTCTCAGGCTTTCTGCTCTTTAGTCTCAGGCTTTCTACTCTTTAGTCTGAGGCTTTCTGTTCTTTAGTCTCAGGCTTTCTGCTCTTTAGTCTCAGGCTTTCTGTTCTTTAGTCTCAGGCTTTCTACTCTTTAGTCTCAGGCTTTCTACTCTTTAGTCTCAGGCTTTCTGTTCTTTAGTCTCAGGCTTTCTGTTCTTTAGTCTCAGGCTTTCTGCTCTTTAGTCTCAGGCTTTCTGTTCTTTAGTCTCAGGCTTTCTGTTCTTTAGTCTCAGGCTTTCTGCTCTTTAGTCTCAGGCTTTCTACTCTTTAGTCTCAGGCTTTCTACTCTTTAGTCTCAGGCTTTCTGTTCTTTAGTCTCAGGCTTTCTGTTCTTTAGTCTCAGGCTTTCTGTTCTTTAGTCTCAGGCTTTCTGCTCTTTAGTCTCAGGCTTTCTACTCTTTAGTCTCAGGCTTTCTACTCTTTAGTCTCAGGCTTTCTGTTCTTTAGTCTCAGGCTTTCTGTTCTTTAGTCTCAGGCTTTCTGCTCTTTAGTCTGAGGCTTTCTGCTCTTTAGTCTCAGGCTTTCTGCTCTTTAGTCTCAGGCTTTCTGCTCTTTAGTCTCAGGCTTTCTGCTCTTTAGTCTCAGGCTTTCTGTTCTTTAGTCTCAGGCTTTCTGCTCTTTAGTCTCAGGCTTTCTGCTCTTTAGTCTCAGGCTTTCTGTTCTTTAGTCTCAGGCTTTCTGCTCTTTAGTCTCAGGCTTTCTGCTCTTTAGTCTCAGGCTTTCTGTTCTTTAGTCTCAGGCTTTCTGCTCTTTAGTCTCAGGCTTTCTGTTCTTTAGTCTCAGGCTTTCTGCTCTTTAGTCTCAGGCTTTCTGCTCTTTAGTCTCAGGCTTTCTGCTCTTTAGTCTCAGGCTTTCTGTTCTTTAGTCTCAGGCTTTCTGCTCTTTAGTCTCAGGCTTTCTGCTCTTTAGTCTCAGGCTTTCTGCTCTTTAGTCTCAGGCTTTCTACTCTTTAGTCTCAGGCTTTCTGCTCTTTAGTCTCAGGCTTTCTGTTCTTTAGTCTCAGGCTTTCTGCTCTTTAGTCTCAGGCTTTCTGCTCTTTAGTCTCAGGCTTTCTGCTCTTTAGTCTCAGGCTTTCTACTCACAAAGAGTCTGTAAAACACACGAGAACACAAAGAATGAGAAAAGTAAAAGTACCCAGACAAACTACTGCCATTGTATTTTCAGATACAGAATGCAGTGTTTTTAAAACTGCCAGAAAAATGACAGAAATGCAGATAAAAATATCACTACTTTTAGTGATAATCACAATATTATTACAGAGCAGTTCAAAGTTGTGAAGACTTAGTTTCACTATTTAAGTGATTTATCTCTGTATGTCGGTAAATGAGTTTTAAAAGTCCCTCTCAGTCAAATGTTTTCCACAAACATAAAGGACATACTGTGTTTGTCTCTACACGATTTATAAATAAAGTTATGTTCGTATAAATAAGTGTTTTCACTGTTCAACAGAAGGTTTACATTCACACTCACTACACACAATAAAGAAATATATAAAAAAAAATAATTTACAATCAAATAAATAAAACAAGTAAATGACTTCAAAAGACAACTTCTAGTGTGTAACTGAAGTGAGACGCAGACCAGCTGGAGCACATTTAAAGTGTTGAAATACCAAACCAACGGCAGATCCTCCCACAGAGAAGAACTCTGATCTTCACTGAAGTACAAGTAGAAATACTCTGTTAGAGTACAAGGACCACAGTATTAGAGTATAAATCACTGTTAGTTATTTCAGTTATTTATAGATTTAATTATATATAATACATAGGAACACATTTAGGGGATCTATTGACAGAAATGGAATATATTATTAGTTATTCAATATTAAATAATCACCTGAAAATATGAATTGTTGTGTTTTTGTTTTATTTCTACTTATGGAGCGGACAAAGTGTAAACATGTCGTTACATTGTTCAGATATTGTTTACAATATGTTAATATGTTATCAATATGTTAACATTGATGACATGTTAACATATTGCTGTTTAACTTCCTAACACGAGCTCTAAGCACATTATTATACCTCATTAACAATAATAATGAATGTGTTGTAATCCATAAATACAGTCTTTTATTTCCATCTCATTTGAACTGTTTTCATGGAGAACAACAACACGATAAATTACTACGTTTATATGCTGCAGAGACATAATGTGACTGTAGGAGATGAGAAGCAGCATAAACATGATGAAGCCTCACTGAGGCGGTGGCCAAGTGAGGAAGAGGAGGAGGAGGAGGAGGAGGAGGAGGAGGTTTGGCCAGACAGCGAGTCTTTGTGGTCCGCTGGACAAAGAGCCGTTCTCAGTCGCCTGCTGCCCGCCTGCCTCACAGGCTCACAGTGGAACAGACCGGACACCGAAGCACAGCCAGACCCCCAGACCTGAACTCCTCCTGTCTCCTGGTCCCGGTCCCGGTCCTGGTCTGCAGGGAGACGACATGACGCGCTGCCTCGGATTATTCCTGCTGCTTTGCTGTGGGATGCTTCCTCTGGGTGAGCGGACGCATCACAAACACTTACATTAAAGTATCGATCAAGATCCTCCATCGAGCCTTTATAGTTTGTAATGTTGATAATGTACCAGAGACGTCCTAGAAACACAGTTATACTGTCTAAAGGATAGAAACACAGTTATACTGTCTAAAGGATAGAAACACAGTTATACTGTCTAAAGGATAGAAACACAGTTATACTGTCTAAAGGATAGAAACACAGTACAAAGTTGAACAAAACCAGAGATAAAAGTACTTCTACTACAGAGTGGAAACTTAAATTCCTGCATTTAAATTAAAAGTACAAAAATATCAGCATCAAAATATTCTTACAGTTCAGAATAATACATGATATTGTTGTATTGTCTTTTGTATTTTATTTGAGTACAGTACTTAAGTAAATGTACTTTCCACCTCTGAACTATTTATCATTTGTTTGTGAACCAAACGTGTGAACGTGTGAACGTGTGAATGTGTGAACGTGTGAACGTGTGAACGCTCTCCGTGTGTCTGAAGGTGAGGATCTCTGATCTCAGCTGTGTTCTTCACATCATTTCATTAAATGTAATCAAATATCAAGAAGTAGTTTCTTTAATCGTTGTGTTTTCCTTAGAATGAACCTTTTGTATCTGCATACGGAGCAGATCCTCTTCATGTTTCTACAGAAGCCCTGAATGGACAAACCTAAGAGTCTGTAGAGAGTTCAGCAGTTCTTCTTCTCTGGTCTCACGAGAGAAGTCCCGCTGTGATGTGCAACCGCACCACTAGATGGCGCCAAATAATACACACTTCTTCTTCTTCTTCTCCTTCTCCTTCTCCTCCTTCTCCTTCTTCTTCTTCTTCTCCTCCTTCTTCTCCTCCTCCTCCTCCTCCTCCTGTTTCCTGTGGGTGTGGAGGTGGAGGTGGAGGTGTGAGTGGCTCTAGCTGTGGATGGTTCCTGGTCTTCGGGTCTTTCACTGGTTCTTCCTCTGTTGAGGCGGATGATCAGCTGAGTCTCTTTAACGGGTTCACTGGTGTGTGTGGTGAGTGATCACGTTTGTCGAGGTGTTTTCGGGAGGAACGGCGTCCTCAGAGACGCCTCCTCCGTCTCTCCGGCAGGGAGTGAGGATCGTCCCCCCGGATACCAGCGTGACGGTGGAGGTGGTGTTGCCTATGGGGTTAGATCAGTCTCAATAATCGCAAATGCACACAGATAGACTCACAAATGCGCACAGAACAATTCACAAATATATTCGATTTACAAATGCACGCAGAACAATTCACAAATACATTCCAATGCACAAATAAATAAATTACGATTTATATAAATGTAAAAAAAAAAATCACAAATATATTTCTGCATTTGTATGTATTTGTGTGTGGATTTGTATGTATTTGTGTGTGGATCGCACTGCATTCATTTGCAAATCGCTTCACATTCGTGTACGGATTTTTGAGACTGTTCTGCCGTCGCTGGATTCACAAATGCGTTTTTTTCAACATAGACCTGTCTGTAGCCAATCAGATGTCAGCCTCATTTTCAACCAATCACATGAGCGCAGCTTCATACATATTCATACATATTGTAGCCGTCTGTGTTCACCCAGAGCTCTACGATACCTCATATCAGTAGAGACCGGACCAAACTATGTGTGTGTAAACCATATGGTACAAACAATGAGGCCACTAGGCTGCTAGCGTAATGCTGCGGTTCACACCAAACACGATTCGCGCCGCGTTAATCGCGCCGCCGTTCTCGCCGGGGGACTATTTGTGTTCATTCGCGTGAATCGGTGAATCGCGCTGGACACGCCGGTGAGGGAGCGCGGCTTATCGCCCTGATAGCCGTCAACTGTCCGCCGTCAACTGTGGAAAAAATAACCTCTATTTCTGCTTAGTATGTGTTGTGGAAGTCCCAGATATCACGGGGAACCAAACGCCGTCATGTCTGGTTCATAACATAGTCCGGAGGAGCTCCGTGGATTTCATCGAACTGTATTCTGTATTCCTCATATCAGTAGAGACCGGACCAAACTATGTGTATAAATGTTATTTCGGAGTTCCTTTTTGTTGGTTTATTGCCGTTAAATCATAGCCAAATCAGTTTATGTTGTGTTCATACAGCTATGGTAAACAGCCGACGTGTGGCTTGCTAGACACAGTGAATACAGTTCGATGAAATCCACGGAGCTCCTCCGGACTATGCCGCGCTCCCTCACCGGCGTGTCCAGCGCGATTCACCGATTCACGCGAATGAACACAAATAGTCCCCCGGCGAGAACGGCGGCGCGATTAACGCGGCGCGAATCGTGTTTGGTGTGAACCGCAGCATTACGCTAGCAGCCTCGTGGCCTCATTGTTTGTACCATATGGTTTACACACACATAGTTTGGTCCGGTCTCTACTGATATGAGGGATCGTAGAGCTCTGGGTGAACACAGACGGCTACAATATGTATGAATATGTATGAAGCTGCGCTCATGTGATTGGTTGAAAATGAGGCTGACATCTGATTGGCTACAGACAGGTCTATGTTGAAAAAAACGCATTTGTGAATCCAGCGACGGCAGAACAGTCTCAAAAATCCATACACGAATGTGAAGCGATTTGCAAATGAATGCAGTGCGATCCACAAATAAATACATACAAATCCACACACAAATACATACAAAAACACACAAATACATACAAATGCAGAAATATATTTGTGATTTTTTTTTTTACATTTATATAAATCGTAATTTATTTATTTGTGCATTGGAATGTATTTGTGAATCCTTCTGTGTGCATTTGTAAATCGAATATATTTGTGAATTGTTCTGTGTGCATTTGTGAATCTTTCTGTTTGCATTTGTGAGTCTATCTGTGTGCATTTGCGATTATTGAGACTGATCTGACCCCATAGTTGCCGGCTGTGGGTGAGCAGGTGGGACATGATGAGCTCAGCTTTGCCTCCAGAATGAACAAAGCAGTGGTGGAGTTCCTGAGACAAGAGCCTCTAGTCTACCAGCTGATCCAGAGCGGAGTGTTCCTCAGGGCTCCCCGCTGTCAGCTCCCTCCACGCGGATCACCGGCGCCGTTTATCCAGAACGAGCCGTGAGAGAAAGAGCTCCGGACGTTCGGGAAGTTTGCCAGCGGACTAAAAACAGTGAGTCTGGGATGTAAAGACCCTAAACTGAGGCACGTTCAGTCTCTGAGGCGGCAGCTGTTCATGTTTCTGGACTCACCGACTCAAACGCTGGAGGTGTCCTTCAGCGTGCAGCACGGTGACGGCTCCTACGTGGTGCACGCCAGCTCCGCACAGCTCCAGTGTTGGAGTGCGGAGGTGTGGGACACAAGTGGTTCGCCTGTCCGCACAGGAAGCAGGCCGGCTCTGCTCACACAGACACCGGAGCGAGAGCGAGAGGACCTGGGGCCGGGCCCGCGGCTGCGGTGGCAGATTGTGGTACAATGAACTAAAGAACCATCATCAAGAACATTTAGTCATTGTGGAGATTTTAACTGCGCTTTGGAACTGTACTGTAGACCGGTGAGGAACCACGTCCACAATCACCTCACAGCCTGAACAGGGTCATCACACATCTAGACCTGCTAGACGCATGCAGAACCAAACATCCACAATCCAGACCGTACACATGAGGGTCAACAACAACAGGGTGAGTGCAGCCAGGTTAGACCGGATATACATCTCACAGGGTCTCAGCTCCAGATTGCTCCACAGCAGCATCAGTCCAGTTGGCTTCAGTGACCACATCATCACCGTACAGCTGATCACTTCACCAGGTCAAGGGTCAAGTCCTGCTGGCTCTTCAACAACAAACGCCTGCAGGACACTGCTTTCTGCAAGAGCTTTGAGCTTTTTGGGCTGATTTGGAAAAGCAGAAAAACTGACTCTAGTCCTCTGAAGCTGTGGTGGGAGGTCAGCAGTACACCTCCCATTCCACCGCTAAGATCAAGGCAGCAGTCCAGGAGCTGGAGGCCAACATCAGGGATATCGAGGAGGGGCGACTCCGAGACCAAGATCCTGCTACGGGTCAACTGCTCCAGGAGAAGAGGTTGGAGTTGAGCTCCTTCCTGCAGGAGAGGGTGAAGGGAGCTCTGGTCGGGTCTCGCTTCCTCCAGCTGAAGGACATGGACGCCCCGAGCTCCTTCTGCTTCAACCTGGAGAGATCGGTGGCACAGAGGAAGCAGATGACCTGCCTTAGGCTTCCAGGAGGCAGAGTGACCACCAGCCCGGGCGAGATGAGGAACCATGCCGTGGAGTTCTACGCCTAGAAACAGAGACTGGAAGTGGATCAGCAAGTGGAGATTGAGCGGTTGCGGTACAAAATAGAACAGGAAAAGATGGCGTTAGTCAGAGAGGGTAAGCTTTCTGGAGATGTTTTGCACGCGGGAAATAGTTCATCATCTAAGTTTAACGAGAAGCATCCGGATGTGTTGTTCTCAGGCAAGAAGCTGGTCAGACTGAGCAGACCTTGCTGTTGTAGTGTGTGTTGTCAGGAAAAGCCCAGGAGGCAGCTCTAGATAATGATCTAACTTATAAATCAGTCAAGGATGCTGTACTGAAGGCAGACGAGTTGGTCCCTGAAGCATATCGACAGCGTTTTAGGACGTTAGAAAAAAGGTTCAACCGGTCTCATGTGGAGTTTGCGAGGGAGCTGACAAACGTCTTCTGATGTTAATGATTGTGAAAGTTTGTGTAATCTGGTCGTCTTGGAGCAGTTTAAGAACTCTCTGCCCAGTCGTGTTGCCACATATCTCACTGAGCGTAAGGTTACTGCTGCTGGGTGGCTGATGAGTATGTGCTCATTCATGAAAGCCGGCTCGGTGAGCCTGTGTTGCAGAATGATGGAGGGGTTAAGTCATCTGGTCGCTTCGGGGGTTTTCCAGGTGGAGCCCCTGAAATGGGAGAAAATATACGTGCAGGACTGCCCAATGCTCAGGGATACGAGGCTAAAACCTGCTGCACTGGTTGTAAGCGGTCCTGGTCCTGTGGAGGTGGGAGGGTGGCACGGTGGGCATGCAGAATCTGCCGTGGTTGGAGGCCCAGATGAGTCCTATCGGCCTTTCGTCTCCGAAGGGTTTGTAACACAGACTGGTAGTGACATTAATGTGCCTGTTCAGATTTTGAGGGATACGGGTGCCGTCAGCTCCTTTGTTGGAGACTCCATTTTGTCATTTTCAGATGAGACGGATTCAGGGGATGAAATCCTGATGCGAGGAATGGGGTTGAGGGTGTTGCCTGTCCCGGTGCATACGCTGAATCCAGACTGTGGCTTGGTGCAGAGCAGAGCGGAAGGGATTGACATCATTTTGGGCAACGACCTGGCTGGCAGTCGTGTGTGTGCAGATCCCTCCCTCTCCTTCAGCCTCAGAACAGCCTGAGAGTGTTGTAAACTTTCCCCAAGTTTTCCCTGCATGTGCGGTTACTCGGTCGATGAGTCGTGCTGAATCAAAGGAGGCGGACGGGGACGTGGAGGAAAATGTGCCGTTTTTACCTGATTTTCCTTTGTCTGTGTCTCATTGTGGTCTGCAGAGTGAACAGAGAGCAGATCCAGCCTTGAAGGGGTTGTTTGGATCAGTGCTGTCAGGGGCTACTTTCTTCAGGATGGTATGTTGGTGAGGAGGTGGGTGAGGAGGTGGGTGAGGAGGTGGGTGAGGAGGTGGGTGAGGAGGTGGGTGCCCCATGGTGAGGATTTTGTTGTTGATCCCATTTTTCAGGTTGTCATTCCAGCCGAGCTTCGTGGTCCTGTGTTAAGACTTGCTCGTGATGGGTCAGGGCATGATTGGGTGTTTCTATGCATATTAAAACCTGTAGTACGTGTCAGATGACTGGCAGGCCGAATCAGGTCACTAAACGCATCTCAGCCAAGAATTATTTGATTTCAACTCGCGGTCGCAGGAAACCTTTTAAATGGTTCCATGTGAACTTGCTGAAACCCTGTTGTGTTCACTCTTCTAGTGCACCTGGTGATGTCCAGCGGGAACCGGTGGCTGTGGTTCCTGTGTTGGGGGCTGATGGAGTGGATGCAGACTCAGTTGGGAGTGGGGACGATGCTGTTCTGGATCCTGATGAGGGGTTGTTGTCTGGTTGGCTGAAAAATGAAGGGACCCTCACGAGTTCAAAAGGGTTGTTCGGCCGTTTGCCAGCAGCACAGTTTGAGGGATTGACGACTCTGTCTGCCTGTTCGGCTGCTTTCCTTGCAGGTTCGTCAGGCAGCCTTTGACAGCGTGGATCACTCATATCTGTGTTCTGCACTCAGGGCTTTTGGTTTTGGTGATGGTTTTCTGGCTTGGGTTGGATTATTGTACAGTGGTGCTCAATGTATGGTGAAGACGGGGGCGGGGCTGAGTCGGCCAATCCCTGTACAGCGAGGGAGAAGACGGGGTTGTCCTATTTCAGGTCAGTTATATAGCTCAGCCATTGAGCCCTCTGTGCAGGTTGAGAGGTGGACTCAGCGGTCTCTCACTGCCGGGTCCTCCGGTCTTGATCGTCCTCCTCTTGTATCTGCTTATGCAGATGATGTGTGTGTCTTTGTCAACAGTCAGAAGGACGTTCAATGTTTGCAGGATGCCTTATCGTTTTATGAAAAGCCCTCATCTGCACGTGGAGGTCTGGACTGGGGGAAAGAGGGACGGAAAGTCCTGGGAGTTTTTTTGGGCACCGAGGGCTTTCAAGCAAAGACCTGTGAGGGAGTGAAGGAGAAAGAGTGCGCTCGCTTTTCTAAATGGAAATAGTTGCTACCCCAGTTGTCATATAGGGGAAGAGTTCTGGTTGCCAATAACTTAGTTGCCTCGACTCTGTGGCGCAGACTCATCGCTCTGACGCCACAGAGAGGCCTGATGGAGGACGTCCAGAGATCCATCGTCGACTTATTCTGGTCTGGCGAGCACTGGGTCCGGGCAGCAGCTCTGTACCTGCCTGTTGATGAAGGGGGACACGGACTGATTGACATCAGTCCAACATGGCCTCCTTTAGACTCCAGACAGCTCAAAGACTCTCCGTCTGTGGCCCAGGCTGGTTCATCACAGCTCGACTGCTGCTGAGGAGAGCTGGGCGGTCGGGCTACGACAAGCAGCTCTTCCTCCTGCAACCAGAGACTTTGGACCTTACGGGACGAACACCGTTCTACAGCGCTGCACTGCAGGCGTGAAGATCTTCAAGACCACACGGGCCACAAATGAGGTTCCTGGAATGTGGTTGCGAGATCCCGCGATAATCTGTAACAACCAGGGATTTATGAAGAGAACAACAAACACATGAAGGTTACTTTACTGGTCCGACGTTGAGTTGCTGTTGATTTGCTCATATTTCCCTGTTTTTTAAGAATTGTTAAAGTTTAGATATTTAATCTTCAATGTTTGCGGTCAAAGCTAAATCCAAGAAGAAGAAGAGAAGTGTAGAAGAAGAGAAACGGAACTACAAGCATGAACCGGCCCGTGGTCTCTCTCTCGCCCCCTTCAGTGAGGCAGAGGAACTGTCTTCACTGAGTTTAATGTCAGATCAGCAAGACTGAATATGTTCTACACACACGTGAAATACAATACATGAGCTATTCTATGGAAATAAAGAACATAATACAAATAATACAAGTACAAATATACAAATATTACAGTGGTGACAAACAATGAGAAAGCAAAAGGAACGCGCTCAACCCGGTTTGTGAGGGATTGCGCAATCTGTGGTGAGACACAGCTCACGTCTCTCTGTTTGAACAGGAAATGAGCAAATTCAGAGATTTTGATTATAAAAATGCTTAAAATGATTGAAATCATACAGAAATTACATTTATAGCACAGATCAGGAGAGAAATATTTATTTTATTTGATCATTATTAGTTTAGGCTCTGTTAACACGCAGGAACCGGGCTCAGAGTGCCGGCAGTGTGGAGCTGGTCCCGGTTCTGAAGGGTCCGCTAAAGGCCAGACTGAGGCTGGAACGCACTGTAACATGGTGGACGACGTGTCGGCCTTCAGACGCATCTGGGCTGTTGGGCTGTTTCACGCTCCGCGGGGAGGAGGATCAATAAAATGAATTTAAAATTCTTCTTCTTCTTCTTCTTCTTCTTCTTCTTCTTCAGGTTCTGGACTTCGCTGCTACAAGTGCTCTGATTACACTGGACGCTGTCAGAATGTCCAGGAGTGCACATATGAAGACTCCTGTATATCTCTGAGTGAGAGAGGTGAGTACTGACCTTAAAGGTCCTGAACCAGTCTCAGTCTAGTCCTGATCCTCTATATGAAGCAGTCTCAGTCTAGTCCTGATCGTCTATATGAACCAGTCTCAGTCTAGTCCTGATCCTCTATATGATCTCTGTCCCTGCAGGAGGTAAGACCATCCGTCAGTGTATCCGGTACACGGACTGTGATAACTCCCGTCTGTCCCAGATGTTCCCGGCGATCTCCGGCTTCACGTACCGATGCTGCAGCAGCAACCTCTGCAACACCGGCTCCGCTGTGGCCGCGGCGCCGCCGGTCCTGACTCTGGCTCTGAGTCTGACGGGGACCCTGCTGAGTCTCTGGTGGTCCTGGGTCTGACGGGGACCCTGCTGAGTCTCTGGTGGTCCTGGGTCTGACGGGGACCCTGCTGAGTCTCTGGTGGTCCTGGGTCTGAATTAACCATTTCTTAGTTAACAGGAACTGAACCGAGTGTTTTTAGGGTCTCAGACTTTTTCTTTCTACTTTTTAAACAATAAACACAAGAAACACGAGGTTGATTTGTTTTGTTGTGTTTTTGCTGATTTAAAACTCCACAAATAATTCATAATAATATTAATAAATAAATCTAATATACATATCCTAAATAACCAAAATAAAGTTCTTTAAACAGTTTGTTTCAGTCAGTAAACATGTGATTTAACGAGCCAATCAGATTCGGCTCCTCTTGTACGTCACATACAGGCTCATTAGAATAAACCGCCCACCAGCCAATCAGATCAGCCCGTGGTCTTAAAGAGACAGGCGCTGAACCGGAGCGTTCCAAACCGGGTGAATTGAGGTTTATTAAGATAATGAATGTGTTTTTTGAACATTAAAGCATGTGAACAAGTTCTATTAGAAACACAGAAGTATGAAGCTGAATACGTC
The DNA here is from genome assembly GCF_910591455.1 of Pholis gunnellus. NCBI lineage: Eukaryota > Metazoa > Chordata > Actinopteri > Perciformes > Pholidae > Pholis > Pholis gunnellus. The sequence goes on from NC_136533.1 coordinate 734,493, forward strand.
TCATTATCACACGTTATTCCCTCAAGATTATATATGATGTCATATTTTTATACATCATTTTATATTGAAATAAAAAAGATGCAGGTAAAAGCTGGTGTCTCGTGTGTCTTTCTTGACCTTCTGACTACGTTTTAGTTTCATTAATACTTGAAGAACGTTTGGTGAACGACGGTGTGACGTCACTCTGTGGATTCAGACTCTCGCTGCTGTTTTAATCGACTCCAATGACAAAATACAAAAAATATAATTTATTAAACATAAATAACACTTTATAATCTGAGGATTTATATCCTCACATCTAACCTAAGAAGATGATGAGCTGTATAGGATTCAAACCAATATTCTCCATTATGTGACTTATATACAATATAATATATATATAATAACACATGAACACGTGTTTGATGTTACTGGGATTTCATTTGTGATAAAAGAGAAGATCGCACGAAGTAAAGAAACATGACAGCAACACATTAAAACAAACTAGAACAACGAAAATCACTTTTAC
>NC_136533.1:740000-772500 GCF_910591455.1 Pholis gunnellus
TATGTATAATATCATTCAATGAGCCTTTCTTATAAGTAACATGTGAAGGAAAAGTAAAGAGTTTTAGGTTTAAGATTGTTTAAATGAAATGTTCCTTCAGAATATTCACTATATTATGAATCAATCACTGTATTCATTTATGTTAAATTAGGATTTTTATATTTTCAATTATGATTATGACATCTAAAAAGGCAATCCGGTGTTTTTTAGAGACGGATATTTACTTATAAAAAGACAGATGTTAGACTAAAAACACGACATTATAAATAGTTATAAATGAAATGAAGATTCTCAAATTGTAAAGCTGGTGATCGTTTCCTCTGATTCTACATTTAATCTAATAGTTTAATATTCATCGTGTATAAAAAGGTGAATTTTCTGGAACCAGAATCTTTATTTTTAGTTTTCTTATTCAAACTATTGAATTCTTTGTTTTTAAACACAAAAGGCTTTAAAAATATTATCTGTTTGAATAATTTTTTTTTTTTATTTGTTTTGTTTGCTTTTCTTTATATTTACTATTTACTCTTATATATTTATATTTGTTGTAGCTTTTGTATTTTTTCATGCATTTTGTATATGAAAAAAAAAGTGAAATATGTATTTTTATTGATTTATTTTTATTTGTCTGCGAGTTTTTTTTAATTTCAAATGACTATTTATTATTATTATTTATTTGTTATTTATTTGATGTATATTTATCTGCCAGTAGGTGGCAGAAAAGCGCCACCGGTGAGTCTCAACTGCGCGAGACAAACAGAAGAAGAAGAAAAACACTTTCTTTTCCGGTCACCACCGGATGTTGTTGTGTTTTGGAGGGAGGACCTGAGTGCGTGAAACCCGCTGAAAAAACGGCAAAAATGGAAAACACATATAGAAGTAAAGTGACTTAAAACATATTGTTTGAATATGAAGATACTATTTTGAATAACCATTTATGAAAAGACTCTAAGGTTATTTAATCAAACATTTAATTTGTGACCTTGTTGTGCTAGAGATGCTAACGCTAGTTAAGAATGCTAAAAACACTGTTAACGTTCTTTTCATAGCTTATTAAACTTATACTGACAAGAACATAAGAGTTTAATAACATTATTATTATTATGATCAGTGGTGGGAGAAGTACTCGTATCTTTTACTACAGTAAAAGTACTTTTATCACACGTGACAGCATGTTTACTGTTGATTATACAGATTCTACTCTTTACACAGAGAGCTGATGTAATAGATTACAGTAGAACGCAGAGACGTTTATGTTGTGGTGTATATAGATTATATAGAATAGAATAGATTATATAGATGCTCCTTATTATATGTTGTGGTTTAGATTTAGAAGCAGATGTGTGAAATAAATGTAGTGCAGTTAAAAGTTAAAGATTCTCTCTGTTGTGGAGTAAAAGTATAAAGTAATTAGAATGGAAATACTCAGACAGTACTTGAGTAAATGTACTTAGTTACTTTCCACTATTGATTACAACAGGAGAAACAGAAGAGACCAGAAACACGCAGCGTGTTTTATTCTGATCAAGTAAATCTTGAACTCTGAAGTCTTCATCAGCTCAGTACGAGACAGACGACTGATGATGATGATGATGATGATGATGATGACGAATGTGTTTCCATAGTGACAGACAGAGACATCAAACTGCTGATTCAGCTTCGAGCCACCAACGCCGACATCTTCACCGGACGGAAGAACTCGGCCATGAGGGGCTGGAGGTCAGTCTGGTCTCAGACCGCGTTCAAGGTCCCGTTGGTCTGATCCTGGTCTCTGATGGTGAACTGTCTGCTCTCCTGCAGGGCCATCAGGAACCAGATGGGGATCCAGGGAGCGCTGAGCGCTCAGCAGCTGAAGAAGAAGTGGGACAACCTGAAGGACAAGTACCGGGTCAGTCTGTGTGTGAGACTCTGAACCAGCTGACAGCTAGTCTGTAGTCCAACATGCTGGACTTATAGAGGACCTCATAGAGGATCCTCTAACTCTAAAACAGGAAGTCTCTAAAACACGGAGCACAGGAATCTAGTATGTGGATCATATCAGAAGAAGGAAAGTTCATCTACATCTGGAGTCCGTGTTAAGAGAGCTCACCGTGGCTCAGGGGGCAGAGCGGGTCGTCAGTTCCATCCCTGGTTCCTGCAGCCTCCATGAATAGTTATTAATGACGCTAACATTAGCATTTCATGCAGGAGTCTGCATCAGTGATCGTATTCATTCCAATGAATCATGTTCATGCTGAGAAGAGCCGACTGTTCTGAGATCAGGTTTAGGTTTAGATCTGGTTTAGGTGAAGACCTCTAGCAGACTGTGTGGAGGTCTCTGGTGGACTCGGACTGACCTCTGAGCTTCACTGCTTCTAAATGTCTCTGTCCTGTGTAGGTGCTGAAGAACCCCCCGCTGGGCATGGAGACCCCGACCAGCTCGTGGCGCTGGTTCCACCTGATGGACGAGGCCATGAACGGCCACCTGGCCGGGACCGCCAGCGTCGTCCAGCCGTCCGCGCTGAGCGAGGACGAGGACGACGTCTTCGCCGCCACCGCCGCGGCGGCGCCTTCGCTTCTTTCCCCCAAAACAGAAGCGTCTTCCTCTGGCCCGGCCGCGGTCGAGCCGGGAGCTCCGCAGGGTGTCGGGACGCTGCGGGACGTCCTGGAGCTCAGCGGCGTCGAAGCGGAGAGCAGAACCGGGTCGCTCGCCGAGGTCGTCTCAGCCGGACGAGACTGCGTGAGAATAATCCCCGAGTGTGAGCCCGCTGTGATGGAGGGTCAGCCGGCCGCGAACAAGAGCCAGACCGCCACCGTGCTGTACGCCACCTTACTGCCCGGCTGCACCTTCGAGTCCAACGGGAGGCCGGCGCCGTCCTCCTCCTCGTGGCAGCTCCAGCAGCCTCCTGTCGGGCTCGACACAGGCGGCCCGGGCGGCGAGCCCGACAGGAGGCTGCTGGAGCTGCAGCGAGAGTGGCGAGCTCTGGAGAGAGAGCAGGCCGAGTTCGACAGAGAGCTGATCGCCTTAGAGCGAGACAGAGAGACGCTGAGCAGAGACACCACCGCGCTGGAGAGAGACCGGGAGGTTCTGGACAGAGACCGGGCGGTTCTGGATCGAGACAGAGTGGTTCTGGATCGAGACCGGGCGTTCCTGGACAGGGACCGGGCTTTCTTGGACCGGGACCGGGTGTTCCTGGAGAGAGCCAGAGAGGACTTGGAGAGAGAGCGAGCGCTGCTCAGGAGAGAGCGGGAGGAGGAGCCGGCTGTGGACGGACATCAGGCCCAGAGGAGCACAGAGAAGGAGGTGGTGCTGCAGACCAGGTTCTACCAGAGATTGATGGCTGCAGACCTGGACCCGGACCAGCTGGAGACCAGACAGAGACTGGTGTGTTTGTTCCAGAGGCTCGTTGAGAAGCTGTGAGCGGCGGAGACGAGAGAGTTCATGTTCACGGTTCAATAAAGACTCGGAGTTCTTCTTCTGTGGTGGACACACTGTAGTTTCACTCTTCTCTTGACCTCTCTAATGACTTTGTGTAATGAAGTGATGAAACATGTTGAGCAGGAAGAAGTCAGCAGGAGAGAAGAAGAAGAGGAAGAGGAGGAGAAGAGCAGCTTCTATTGTTTCTGTTCATAAATCCTGTAAATCAACCAAAGACACAGATTTAAATGTTAACGAGTCACATGTGATGAAGGTTTGTGTTGATGTTGTGCAGCAAATACAACAGAATCAACACAATGAATCTTCACAAAGTACACAATGAAAGTACACAATAAATAAAATCCTTGATCAGTAGATCAGACATGACTTATATATGTGATACATATATATTTTACTTGTGCCACTATCTACTCTTTTATAATAACTTGCTTTTATTCTATTTATTTGTGGTGCTTCAAGAATTCAGGAAAAATAAAAATATTTCACAAGAATGTTGTCCGTGTAACCCCGCCCCCCCCAGCTGCGCAGGTCACGTGACGGAAGCCAGTTCTCGGGCGCTATTAATCGAGCGCACCCTGAACCCAACCGAGCAGAGGAAACGTTTAACGGCTCTTTATTTACCGCTGTATTCACTCACAGAGACGATGGAGCACAATAATAACGGGAGAACACCGGACGTACAGAACAACACGAGCTACCGGAAACCGGTGTTGTTGTGTGGCGGGAATCCCGGCCCCGTGTCTGTTTGTTGTTTAGTAGGTTAGCTGCCCTTAAGCTAACGCTAGCTAGCAGCCTGCTTCTTCTAACGGTTAGCTTCGGGAGTTAGCTTCGGGAGAAACAGAACCGGTAAAACCTGCAGGATGCACTAAGTAATAGTGCTAAACTAGTGTTAACTAACTAACACTAACCTGTTAGTTAGTCCTGTTAGTGACATGTAACCTGTTAGTTAGTTAGTTAGCGTCAGGCCTGGTGGTGCCAGAAAACTTCCTTCCTTCCTTTCCTAGCTGCCCCAGGAGTCAGTTTCAGACCTCCTCTTCTTCAATGATCACAATGGAGTCAGTGCTGAATCCGCTGCCACAGTTCTCAGAAAACTCCTATAAAAGTAAGTAATCTGTTCCCGGTGTTCTCTGGTCCCAGTGTCCTGTGGTCCCGGTGTCTTGTGGTCCCGGTGTCCTGTGTTCCCGGTGTTCTCTGGTCCCGGTGTCTTGTGGTCCCATACTCATGCATCAGATGAGCGTGACCCTAACCTGTGACCTGTGACCTGTGACCTCTCTGCAGTGACTGAGGAGGATGTGAAGAGGCTGATAGAGTTCAGAGCGTCTAACGAGTCTCTGTTCACGGGGAAAAGGAACTCAGCCAAGATAGCGTGGAGGTAACCAACGTTCACTCACACACTGTACTTCAATATGAGGTACTTGTACTTTAATATTGTGTTTTCATGACACTTTCTGCTTCTACTTCTACTTCCTGCTGCTTCCTCTTCCTCCTCTCTCTCTTCGTCCTCAGCACCATCCTAAAGGGCCTCGGTCTGGAGGGGAAACTCACAGCGGACCAGATTGCCAAAAAATGGGACAACCTGCGAACGAAGTACAAGGTGATGAATTCACAACCTGTTCATCTGAAGCAGCAGAACGTTTATTCAGACACACGCTCATAAACCATTAATACTAGTGGCACTAGCCAAGACTCTTAAAGGTCCAGGTCCAGACTCTTTAAGGCCCGTACTCTTAAAGGTCCAGACTCGTTACGGTCCTGACTCGTTACGGTCCAGGTCTAGACTCTTAAAGGTCCAGACTCTTAAAGGTCCAGGTCTAGACTCTTAAAGGTCCAGACTCTTTAAACAACAGGATGGTTTTAGCCTGGATCAGTTAAACCACATTCAAAGGGTCTCTTAATCTCGCTGTGTGTCTTTCCAGGACCTGAAGCAGCCTTATCAGGGCCAGGACCACATCGGGGGGGTGGTGGAGTCGTGGCCCTGGTTCCACATCATGGACGAAGCCATGCACGGTCGCCTCTACAACAGCAACCTGGTGCTGAGCCCGGAGCCCCGCTGCAGCAGCAGCAACCAGTCCAACCACCACCAGGAGAACACCGACATCCTGGAGTTCCTCATCAAGACGGAGATGGAGGACACGGTGGCTCAGGAGGCCACCGAGGACCACGGGACGTCCCACGCCGACGCCGCCCCCGCTGAGGGGGTCCCCATGGGCTGGAGGAGGATGAGCGAGTGCTCCTATAAAAGTAGTTTCTTTGAACACGGCGGGTTTAAGATCACGTGAATCATTTCTTCCTTCTGAACCCGTTTCTGTGTTTGTTCCTCGTTCACAGTGACCGAACCAGAGACGGAGCGGATGATCAAACTCAGAGCCGCTAACGAAGCTCTCTTCACCGGCAGGAAGCACTCCGCCAAACCGGCCTGGAGGTGAGTTACACTGCACCAGGTCCAGACTCTGAAGGTCCAGACTCTGATGGTCCAGACTCTGATGGTCCAGACTCTGATGGTCCAGACTCTGAAGGTCCAGACTCTGATGGTCCAGACTCTGAAGGTCCAGACTCTGAACGTCCAGACTCTGATGGTCCAGACTCTGAAGGTCCAGACTCTGAAGGTCCAGACTCTGATGGTCCAGACTCTGAAGGTCCAGACTCTGAAGGTCCAGACTCTGAAGGTCCAGACTCTGATGGTCCAGACTCTGATGGTCCAGACTCTGAAGGTCCAGACTCTGAAGGTCTTTAGTGTTTATTTTAATGAAGAACATCCTCTTTGTTTACCTTTTTAAATGTAGTTTTTTCTTTTGTCTCCGGCTTCCACTGGTCACACGTCACATTGCTATGAATTGTGGGTAATCCCCTCAGGTCAAAGTCTGCAGATATGATATATATATTTTACAAACATTTTAAAAGGATTGAGCGTGTTGCTTATGGAGAACAATGATTCCTGAAAGCCGTCTGGTTCTCAGGTCCATCCTGTACGAGCTCGGTCTGCAGGGGAAGCTGACCACCGATCAGCTGGCCAAGAAGTGGGACAACCTGAAGAGGAGATACAAGGTAGGTCCAAGGTCCAGACCTCCTGCAGCTCCTCAGACCACCGATCCAAGACTCACAGTGACGCCTCTGTTCAGGAGACTCTGGGCTTCATGCAGGAACCGCTGAGTTAGTCCTTCAACACTTTATCACAGCGCTCACCAGAGAGGAGCTCATCCTGTCAGGTCCTGACTTCTGAAGCACTTTTTATTATTTTATTATCTTGGATTTATTTTGGGGGGATTGATTATGCAGAGGATAAAGGATGAGGTCATTTATTCATCAATTAAACCGCTCGATGAGATTCTACATTCATCTTGTTGGTAAAACATCTGAGCTCTTCATCAACGACCAGTAAGAACCAACACATCCTCATCAAATGAACCAATGAAGAAGAAATGATTCAGTAAAATAACTTCACATAGAAGAATACAGTCAGAACACGTGCATGTCCAAGTATACGCCATATATACACTTGAGCTTCTTCAGTGCATCTGGACCTGCAGAGGTTCTTGCATGAGGCCTGATGTTCCCACGTTAGTCCCAGCTTGTGACCAGATCTCCAGACGTTAAAGGGTGAAAGGTTTGATGGAGGAGCGGCGGCGTGGCTGTGAGTCAGCGGTGCCGGTGGCAGAGTGTCGACAGGAGGATAAGGTCCCTCTGTGGACGATCTGTAGAACTTTCTGTCTCTACCAGGAGCTGAAGTTTCCCGCCCGAGGCGTGGAGACCAACCCGAGCTCCTGGCCCTGGTTCTACCGGATGAACGACGCCATGGAGGGCCGCTTCGCCGGGGCGGCGCCCATCCTCACGCCCATCGTGGAGGACGAGGACGAGGACTGCGAGCCGCTGTCGCCGACGCCCAAGAAGAGAGCCCGCCGCAGCCGGGGGGGGATGGCCGAGTTCCTGACGGAGTCGGAGATGGACCTGCTGGTCGACAACGAGGACAAGAACGGGTCGGCGTCTCTGGGGGATCTGCAGCGGATGGCCGAGTTCACCTACAAACGTGAGGAAGGAACCAAAGAACTACTTAAAGGAGCAGTGTGTGGCATTCAGGGACATCTAGTGGTGAGAGCTGAGATTACAACAGGACGAGAACGACACGGAAACACATTTTATAAACTTATAAATTCAACAGAATCAGAAGTTATTTGTTATTAAGATGGTGGTAGATTACGTACAGACCTGAGAGTCTCCCTAGAACCGGTTCAAGATGGCCGACTCTGTGAAACACACTGTCCCTTTAAGAGCTGTAGTGGAGTAAACTACTCTGACTGATGATGTAATGACTTCCTGACCTCTGACCTCCATCCCAGTGACAGAAGACGACACCAGGCGGCTCATTGAGCTACGAGCTGCTAACGAGTCTCTGTTCACGGGGAGGAGGAACACGGCCAAGCCGGCCTGGAGGTAAAGGAGCACGTCTGGACTGAACCATTCATGATGTCTGGGGGGGGGGGGGTATCATCCTCATCCAGCTGTACCTGAAGCCCACACAGTGACTAGTCCTGGTTTCATGTCAGTAATGAGTTTGTCTACAGGGGGATAGTGAAGGAGATGGGTCTGACGGGGAAGATCACACCGGACCAGGTCGCCAAGAAGTGGGACAACCTGAAGACCAAGTTTAAGGTGACGCCCCCCCGTCTACCTGTTAGTCTACCTGTTCAGATGAGATCAACTGAGAAACATGTGTTCAAGGACCGTCAGAGAGATGAGAATCGGAGCAGAATGAATAAACGGTGTCGTTTTGGGAATTGTTTGGAGGAAACTTTCTTTTCCCTTCTGGGTTCAGAGGGTCACATAGAGAACGTTGAGCTGCTTCCAGCTTCTCTCCTGTAAAGACGCGTTTGTTCTTCCAGGACCTGAAGTTCCCTCCTCGGGGGATGGAGGGCCAGACCAACCCGGCCTCCTGGCCCTGGTTCCAGCTGATGAACGACGCTCTGGAGGGACGTCTGGCGGGCAAAGCTCCCCGAGTGACGCCCGTGTGGAGCAGCGAGGAGGACGGCGTCTTCGTGTCGTCTCCTCCGCCCGACAGAGACTGTCTGATGGCGGAGCGGAGCGGCGTGTCGGAGCTGGAGAACATGGTGGGCGTCGACGCCGGCGAGGCCGACGGGAACGTGACCTACATCGACGCCAGCGGAGAGGAGTGCTCCACGCCGTCGGACCTGTCCTATAAAAGTGAGAGGACGTCTTTATCAGCGGGACAGGAAGGGGTCGGTGTTTTATTGGGTTCTCCGTAGGATCGGTCTTTTCCTATCAACGGCCAGTGTGTGTTGCTCTGAGTTAAAGTCGTGTCTTTATAAATAAAGCTTGATTGAAGGCTCACATTTAGCAGCCGTCTGCTGTCCGTCTCCCACAGTGACGGACCAGGACACCAGGAGGATGATCCAGCTCAGAGCCGCTAACGAGGCTCTGTTCACCGGGAGGAGGAACGCCGCCAAGGCTGCCTGGAAGTAAGACGCCGTCTTTATGTGATAGAGGAGCAGACAGACAGACAGACAGACAGACAGCCTGTGTGCAGACAGACAGACAGACAGCCTGTGTGCAGACAGACAGACAGACAGACAGACAGACAGACAGCCTGCCTGTGTACAGACAGACAGACAGACAGACAGGCAGACAGACAGACAGACAGACAGACAGACAGACAGACAGACAGACAGACAGACAGACAGACAGACAGCCTGTGTGCAGACAGACAGACAGACAGACAGACAGACAGCCTGTGTGCAGACAGACAGACAGACAGACAGACAGACAGACAGACAGCTTGTGTCTCTCTCGTCTCTCAGAGCGATCCTGAAGGAGCTCGGGCTGCAGGGGAAAGTCTCCACCTACCAGATGGCAAAGAAATGGGACAACCTGAAGAGGAGATACAAGGTTTGTTCATTAGACGACAACATGTTGGTCCGTCCCTCAATGCAGTCTGACTTCCTGTCTGTCATTGGTTCCTACTGTAGTTTCATCAGTGAAACAGCTGCTCACTAATCCACATGTGGTGCTCGAGTGAGTATTTGTGAAAGCTCTGTCTTCTCCCCTTTCTCTCTCTCTCTTCACCTCTCCTCTTTCTCTTTCCTCCTCCCCTCTTCTGTTGCTCCTTCTCCTCGTCCTGCTCCTATCCCCCCCCCGGTCCTCCTCTGTAGGACCTGAAGTATCCTCCTGTGGGTATGGAGAACGTAGCAGACAGCACCTCCTCCTGGCCGTGGTTCCAGCTGATGAACGAAGCGATGGAGGGCCGCCTGACGGCCAGCGCCCCCCTCCTCACCCCCGTCACCCATGATGACGACCACCCCGCCCCCAGACACAGGTCCCGCCCTCCTCCCCCCACCTCCTCCTCCGACTACGTACAGGAGGTGTTCGGCGACTCCGGCGGCGGCGGCGGCGAGCAGAACCAGCGTGACTCTGAGGTGTGCGAGGGCCCGCTGGGAGGCCTGGAGAGGGAGTGGGAGGTGGTGGAGCGAGACCGAGCGGCGGTGGAGAGAGAGAGGGAGATGGTGGAGAGAGACCGAGCGGCGGTGGAGAGAGAGAGGGCGGCGGTGCAGGCGGAGCGGCTGTGGTTAGAGAGGGAGAGGGCGGCGGTGGAGAGAGACCGAGCCATGGTGGAGCAGGAGAGGGCCTCGCTGGGCCGGGACCGGGAGGTGCTGGACCAGAGAGCCCTGATGCTGAACTCTGTGGGTCACTCCGGACACCTCAACGCCCTCATGTAGACCCGCGTGGACCGTCCTCCCGTACAGACATTCTGGTCCGTGGTGGACCACGGGACTACAGAGGAGGAGGTGTGGTCCTGGACGTGGTCCGTCTCCACACAGAGCTGGTCCTGGTTTTCAACAGGAGAGCTGCACAGTGAACTGAAGACCTGGTCCTGGTTTAAGGTAGGATGTGGACTTGTTGTCTTTTAACAATCTGGATGCAGATCCCTTAGTTTTTTTAAAGTGGAACCTCTTTACAGCTGAACTATCGACACACGGATACGGACGGATCTGAACTAATATCGCTGGCTGACTACTCGGTCCGGTTCTAGTCTGGACCTCCTGAGCTCCTCACGTAGACGTGGTTTTAACCAGAGGAGGTTCGAGTTGCTCCTCCCACTCCAGGTTTGTGTTGGCAGGGCTCCTTCTGAGGCGGAGGAGGCGGAGCTTGTTCATCCTGAACTTTTATATTTCACACGTTCGTGACAAAAGACCGAAAAAAATCCACCACCGTACGTAGACTGACCTGGGACGTAGACTACCACCGTACGTAGACTAAGCTGGGACGTAGACCACCACCGTACGTAGACTAAGCTGGGACGTAGACCACCACCGTACGTAGACTGACCTGGGACGTAGACCACCACCGTACGTAGACTGACCTGGGACGTAGACCACCACCGTACGTAGACTAAGCTGGGACGTAGACCACCACCGTACGTAGACTAAGCTGGGACGTAGACCACCACCGTACGTAGACTAAGCTGGGACGTAGACCACCACCGTACGTAGACTGACCTGGGACGTAGACCACCACCGTACGTAGACTGACCTGGGACGTAGACCACCACCGTACGTAGACTAAGCTGGGACGTAGACCACCACCGTACGTAGACTAAGCTGGGACGTAGACCACCACCGTACGTAGACTGACCTGGGACGTAGACCACCACCGTACGTAGACTAAGCTGGGTCGTAGACCACCACCGTACGTAGACTAAGCTGGGTCGTAGACCACCACCGTACGTAGACTAAGCTGGGACGTAGACCACCACCGTACGTAGACTAAGCTGGGTCGTAGACCACTTTGGACTGATGACGTGGAGCCTAAACAAAGGAGGAGGAACCAGATCCATAAACAAACTGATGTGCATTCAAGGGTTTCTTTTTGGGCTCCTCCCAGTTTTTTGTATTTATTTACAAGAAGTTCTTTTTGTATTGTTTTTATTTAAGAGGTGACGGCAGACCGAGCTTCGTTTGTTCCTCTCGTGATGTCACTTCCTGCTCTTCTGAATGTTGGACAGATACAAATATTCCGTCTGAGATTTTACATTTTTCCTCCAAACAAAGACTGAAGTGAACTTTTCTCTTTCTCTCGTTTGTACGACATGAGATTAAAACGTTTCATTATCACCGGTGTTTGTCTCTGTTGGTGTTGTGTTTGCTTTATTTTCATATTTTCTCCACTTTCATACTTTGGCCCTAATGGTGCGTTCAGGTGCTCCTCTGATGTGGTTCTCCTGACTTCGGTGTGTTCATGAGCTTTAAGTCTTCAGGTGGAAACAACATGGACGCTACAGAGAACAACACGCTTATAGACGTTTCCTGTATTTAAATAAACTATTAATAATTGTTAATAAGTCAAATGTTGCCTTATCTGAGTTTTTATCAGGGTTATCAAATCCTCTAAGTGCTGAGGAAGGGTGGTTTGATGCTTCCTTCCTTATCTCCTTTAGCAGAGGAAACACTGGACCTTCCTTTACCAAAGGAAAGTAGATAACGCCGACGTTGTGGTGGCAACATTTAAAGTGACGCACCATGAAAACAAATATGTTTATCTCACAGGTTTAACAATCACTCATACAGTCATAAAGAACAATATTAATAATTAACAATCATTTAGTTTCATTTTATTTTCAGTCACGTTTGAAGCAAAAATGCCCCAAATTCCTCCGTTTGATTCTCAGTCGTGAAGATTCTTTGTTTCTCTTCAAGTGGTTCATTTTGTCGGACTAAAGGATTCAGGTTATTTCAATATAAAAGCAGATTTGTCATTTGTGTTTCACATAAACGAGGCTGATCGATTTCTGTTGATCGATAAATCGACTGAACGTTGGAAAGTTGAGGCTAAAGATGTGAAGATTATTTAACAATGAAGTCAACTCATTTAAGAGCGAGACAGACGAACAGAAGTCTGCTTTTAAACATGAACCTTGATTGGTGGAAGTTCTCTCCTCGTGTTTGATTTTTGAGGCTTCAGCACCGCAGAAAGCTCCAGAAAACAAACAAATAATGAAAACATTTTTGCACAATAAGTGTGACAGAAAAGCTAAACTCTGAATGTGTCTGAAACATAAAGAACAGTGTTGAGTCTGCAGACTAAATGTATTTTCTAAAGGAGCGTCTGATGTCGTAGCTTCCAGTAAATGAACCAGAACTCCCATTAATGTGATGGTTAAATGACAAAGTGTGGATCTGCATCAATGCATCAGATATTCACACTGAGATGAGATCTACTGCTGCTGGTTCACATCAGTAAGCTGTACATCAACGTAATGTAGAGCAGGTGATGAATGCTGATGAAGCTGTCACTGAAACACTGACCATTATCACTGAAACACTGACCATTATCACTGAAACATTGACCATTATCACTGAAACACTGACCATTATCAATGAAACACTGACCATTATTAATGAAACACTGACCATTATCACTGAAGCACTGACCATATCACTGAAACACTGACCATTAATGAAACATTGACCATTATCACTGAAACACTGACCATTATCACTGAAACATTGACCATTATCACTGAAACACTGACCATTATCAATGAAACACTGACCATTATCAATGAAACACTGACCATTGTCAATGAAACACTGACCATATCACTGAAACACTGACCATTGTCAATGAAACACTGACCATATCAATGAAACACTGACCATTGTCAATGAAACACTGACCATTATTAATGAAACACTGACCATTATCAATTAAACACTGACCATTATCACTGAAACACTGACCATTATCAATGAAACACTGACCATTATCATTGAAACACTGACCATTATTAATGAAACACTGACCATTATCAATTAAACACTGACCATTGTCAATGAAACACTGACCATTATCACTGAAACACTGACCATTATCAATTAAACACTGACCATTATCACTGAAACACTGACCATTATCAATTAAACACTGACCATTATCACTGAAACACTGACCATTATCAATGAAACACTGACCATTATCACTGAAACACTGACCATTATCAATTAAACACTGACCATTATCACTGAAACACTGACCATTATCACTGAAACACTGACCATTATCACTGAAACACTGACCATTATCAATGAAACACTGACCATTATCAATGAAACACTGACCATTGTCAATGAAACACTGACCATTATCATTGAAACACTGACCATTATTAATGAAACACTGATCATTATCACTGAAACACTGACCATTATCAATGAAACACTGACCATTATCACTGAAACACTGACCATTATCACTGAAACACTGACCATTATCACTGAAACACTGACCATTATCACTGAAACACCGACCATTATCACTGAAACACCGACCATTATCACTGAAACACCGACCATTATCACTGAAACACTGACCATTATCACTGAAACACTGACCATTATCACTGAAACACTGACCATTATCACTGAAACACTGACCATTATCACTGAAACACTGACCATTATCACTGAAACACTGATCATTATCTTTCTAAAAGTCACAGATCGTTTCAGCTGCTGCTGCACTTAGTTTTTCCAAATGTGTTTATTGAGTTTCAGCTCATTAACACGTTTTAAACCGATTGAAACCCCGATGAAGAAGTTGTTTATGATTGAAGTCATATTTCGGAGTGGTGAGCGCTGCGTTTACCTTCAGGGCTACATGTTTACCGTTCATTACTCATCTATGAGGTCACAGTCTGACCTCGTCACCAGGTGAGCGATGTGGACTCTCCGGGTGAGGCAGGTTGTAACTCAGGGAGGCGTAACAGGATCAGCAGGTTTCGTCTCCGGCATTTGAACGCCTCTCAAAGACTCACATGTTCACAGTCAGAGCGTCAGTTCACTTCTGTTCCTTTCATTCTGGTGTTTGTGTGCAACCAGAGGCAGTGAGTGAGTGAGGAGCTGAGAGAAGACACCTGCACAGGAAGTACAGTAAGTTTGTATACAACAAACGGAATGTTTTTGGGTTTCAGACTCAACAAGTGATCTGAATTCATTCCTTCAGACTCAATCATTGAATCTCTGACCTGCTCGAGTTGTTGCACCTGTTCAGGAAACGAGTGGCGATGAAGATGAAGATGATGATTATTATGATTACACAGAAACTGGATTCATCCTGAAGTCTTCACCCTCTTCACCATTTTCTTTTTTAACAGGAAAAACTAAAATGGCAATACGATCAAACTTCATCGGAAGTAAGTTGTGTGTGTGTGTGTGTGTGTGTGTGTGTGTGTGTGTGTGTGTGTGTTTTAACTTTGTAAAGAAAAGAGAAACAAAACTCAAGACGATAGAAAGTGTAACATAGACGATAATACAGGAATATATATAATAATAATAATAATAAGACTCAATTCATATTTTTACCAAAGATTGTTTGTGAAGAGACTTCAAACACGATTCTAATTAAAACAATGTTAAACTAAAGATCTTCTCTCTCTTCTTCATGTCTTAATATCTGACGTACTCTTCTTCATGTCTTAATATCTGACGTACTCTTCTTCATGTATTAATATCTGACGTACTCTTCTTCATGTCTTAATATCTGACGTACTCATTTGAAACTCACGAAACCGGTTCGACTGGAGTGTCTCAGCTCCTCCGTTCTGTTGAGATCTGGTCCGACTGGTGGAGCTGTAGTCTGATGTTTGGTGTCTCCCCTTGTCTCTCTTTGTCTCCCCTTATCTCCCTTTGTCTCCCCTTGTCTCTCTTTGTCTCCCCTTGTCTCTCTTTGTCTCTCTTTGTCTCTCTTTGTCTCCCTTTGTCTCCCCTCTTCTCCCCTTGTCTCCCCTTCTCTCTGTCTGTCTCCTGCAGGGGTTTTAAAGGTCGTGCTGGTCTTGGGGACAGCGGCTGTTGTCTTGGCTCTAATCCTGCAGAAAGCCAGCAGCCCGTTCAAAGGTACTTTTGACAGCTCGGTCCTGAGTTCTGCTATCAATGTGTTCTTACTGGAGACATTCTTCTGATTGTTTTGATAATACACGTGTACTACATGTATCTCTGTAGTATCTGCTGTGATACGACCGGTGGAAGTTAAATGAATCAGGCTTCATGTACTCTGTGCTTAAATAATGTGAGTTCAGCTGCAACTCCTTCAGAAAGACACAAAAAGTACAATATGTACCTCTGAGATGTAGTGGAGGACAAGAAAGTACTGAAGTAAAAGTACCTCAAATGTGTACTGTAGAGTACTTGAGTAAATGTACTTGGTTACATCATCACTATAAAGCAGTATCTTCTAGTTAAACACAGAAGAGATGATCTTTGTGAAAACATTCTCTCCTTTAATTGGACGAACTCTGAAGTAAACATGAGGCTCCAGCTGAACGTTGATGTGATTCATGCTGCGGCAGATTCATCTTCACTGAATTGAATTCGAGCCGACGTTGAAGGACGAAACTACAAACTTTGTCCGAGTCAGCAGGTTAGATGTTGCTATTCAGAAGACAGAAGACAGATGTTTTAAACATCTGTTTGACTCTTGTTGTTCCAGAGGATTTGCGGCGTTCTTTATCTGGAGGATCTGAGACGCCCAAGAAGTCCTCTAAAGGTCAGTGATGGATTCAACCTGATCAGGGTCAAGTTGATCTGATGGGGGATTTAATCGATGTTTCCTCTCCAGCTGCATCGTGCAGCATCAGAGAGTGTCCGGTGGATTCCTTCAGCTTCTTCATCCACAGTGGAGCCGCCAACATCGTGGCTCCAAAGATCTGCCTCCAAAACAAGCTGTAGGTGTTTCCCCCGGAGAACTTCCTCCTCAAACACTTCCTGCTTTTTATCTCAGTGAGAAAAATTCACACGGAATGTTTTAGTGAGTCAGCTGGTGATGCTGATCTGGTACACTAGTCCATTGGTTCTTCTGGTCCTACTGGTCTTCTGGTCCTTTTTGTCCTTCTTGTCTTCTAGTCCTTCTGGACTTCTGGTTCATTTGGACCCAATGGACCTAATGGTCTTTTTGGTCCTTCTAGTCCTCTGGTTCTCTGGTCCTTTTGGTCCTTCTGATGCCTTTGGTCCTTCTAGTCCTCTGGTCCTTCTAGTCCTACTGGTCCTCTTGTGTTGTTGTGGTCCGTCTTGTCCTTTTTGTCCTTCTTCTCTTCTAGTCCTTCTGGTTCTTTTGGTCTGCTGGTCCTCTGATCCTTCTGGTCTTTTTGGTCCTGGTTCTTCTGGACCTCTGGTTGGATTTGTTTGCTCTTTCTTGATGCCAGCTGGTAGTTACAGTAGATCAAACTCTTCTTCAGGGTTCTTGGAGCGGTCTTGAACAACGCTGGACATGGAATCAACATAGTTCTAATGAACAGTGAGTGTTGAACCAGCTGCATCTCTTCCATCAGTGACTGATCTCTGATAGAAGAGTCTCTAAAGTCTCTGTCTTCAACAGGTAAAACCGGAGAAGTCATGAAGACGGGAACCTTTAACATGTATGGTGGTGGTACGTAGGAACTGATTTACTACCGCGTGGTTCTTCAGGTGATTCCAAGAAAGAGTTCAAAGTTTGACGGGATGTTTTTGTTCCAGATGTGAAAGCTCTCATCGAGTTCCTGAAGAGCATTGAGACGGGAAATGTGGTGCTGATCGCGTCCTACGACGAGCCGACAACACAGTAAACGTCTCCCTACTTTTACATCTGCATTGATTATGATTATTAACATTATCGCTAATACATTAACATTATTAATACATACACATTATATATTAGTGCTGGGCAACTTAACGCCGACAATTATTTTATCGCACGTTAACGCAGTTTATTTTAAATGCAAAACACACCGTTGATGCAGCAAATCACCCAAAGAAGCGGTGCAGGAAGTCTTCAGACTACGTTGATGCAGCGCGTGGGAGAAGTTTAGAGAAACTAAAGCAACACAAGCTAACAGATGCTACAGAGACAAGCTAACAGATGCTACAGAGACAAGCTAACAGATGCTACAGAGACAAGCTAACAGATGCTACAGAGACAAGCTAACAGATGCTACAGAGACAAGCTAACAGATGCTACAGAGACAAGCTAACAGATGCTACAGAGCAGTGGAGACACTCTGCAGGTTGGTGTTGTGAAGATGTCGGTCTGAGGAACGTCCTCATGACGTCACGTATGAGCCTCAAGACGCACCGTCACCAGAAGAACACACGAGTTGTGTTAAAGGAGAGACGACAACAGCAACGCGTCACAACGAGCACCAGCTGCTGCTCTCAGTGGAGACTACTGGACATCGCTGGGTGACCTTCATCACCTCTGAGTTACAGCATCATAGTGATGAAGAGGAGAACACACAACACACACATTGTGATGAAACGTGTTGTTCATGTTGTTCATGTTCACACACTGAGCACAGAGAGTGAAGAGATAGAACTGCTGCTGTGTGAAGAGAATCCTGCTGTTAACAACAACGCATGAGTTTAACGTGTTCACATCAAATGTTGTTGACCTTTGACCTTTAGTTCATAGAGCAGCACTTTAACACACAAGAGACCAACACACTACTTTAGATTCATTATGAACTTTAACATAACAATGAGATTAATCGAGATTAAACATGTTAATCGTTGCCCAGCACTAGTATTAATACATGAACATTATCAATAGTGTATTACTACTATTAACACAACATTAGTATTGATCCCCTGTGTGTTCTGGTGTGTGTTGGTCAGGTTGAATGAGGAGGCGAGGCAGCTGATCTCTGAGCTGGGCAGCTCCTCCATCAGGTCTCTGGGGTACCGGGATAACTGGGTGTTTGTTGGTGGGAAAGGAGCGTCAGCGCAGAGCGACTTTGAGAAGGTAACAACTGATCCATCTCATGTTCTTCATGTTGCTTCATCTTCTCTGGGTTCACCACTCAAACTCACGTTGTCTTTGTTTACTGTTCAATGGTTCCTATCACATATTAAACCAAACAAAAATCCATCTTCATAAAAACAAGTTGTACAAATAATAATATATAAACAAGCATCTTAAAGCTGCTGCAGATGTACAAACAAACCAGCTGACTTACCAGATGCTGATCACATCCTCCTTTCTTTGTTGACAAAGAGTTTAATCTCAACTCACTAATCCGTTTCTCCTCCTTCAGACATTGAGTGTTAAAAAACAAAGAATAATAATCTACACCAAGCAAAATGCAAAAAAATGTCATAATTTCTTCCATATCTTTCAATTTGAACTCTCACTACTCCGACTAAGCCTCTGCTGTAAGTTTCATTTCACGACAGTCACGTGCTCGCCCACTGACCAATCACAGCACACGCTGAGCTGCAGTAATGCTGACGTAGCTGTAGGCCTGCAGGCCGCTCTGGCGTGTCTAAGAATCTCAAACTAAAGATCTGATTGGTTGAACACTATGACGATCAACAACATCGTCCCCATTCACTTAACCTGCACATGGATTCACTGGTGAGTCTGCAGGCCTGGGGCCTCTCTTCTACCTAGAGACACAGAGGTGAACTCTGATTGGATCAAAGCTCTACTTAAAACAAGCTGCACTGAAGCAGAGCAGCTGAGGAGCACAGTAGCTGTGCAATGAGAACATAAGATAATGGGAAACATATTTTTATAAATGATGATACATGTAGTGTATTTAAGAAAAGTTATTAAATTATAGAATAGCTCTAACTTTGTGATTGTGTTTAGAACAGCAGAGAAGGCTTTGAGGCCCTGACGGCCACCACTGCTTTACTGTCACACATGAAATATATGAAGACCAATCAGAGAGAAAAGCAGAGAACGTTGAACTCATCGATGAATCGACACAAACGGACGTTTTCTGTTTCAGTCCATGAAGAACGACGGCGCAAAGAATAAATATGACGGCTGGCCCGAGCTCATCGAGATGCAAGGATGCATCCCCAGAAACCTGGAGTGACCCGGAGGAGGAGGAGCACCACGTGTTGAGACTTCAGCGTCGCTGGAAGACAAATCAGAGGAACTGTTACCAACGGAGGAAAAGACCTTTTCATCCAGGTCTGAGGGAGCCGGTCAGAAGGACGCGTCCTAATTCTTTGATAACCGTCGTCGACTCACAACCATAAGTGCATTCATCCATTCTTTGTTTAGTCCGAATGATTCATCAGGATCAGTCACATGTGTTCTCTGGGCAAGAAGAGCCAATCAGAGACGAGGATTCACCCCACAATGTTGTTTGTCCTTTTAAAAGAATATCCTTTTATTTTACCGGGTGATGTGTTTTTCTACAAAAATATGTTTTTCTACAAAAATATGTTTTTCTACAGAAATATGTTTTTTAAAACTTTTCTAAAACTTAGTTTTGTCTGTGGGAAATACTAATTGTGCTCTTTAACATGTACAACTATAGATCTCATATACTCATAATGTGTAACATTTAGAAAGCTTCCTGTCATATTTGTTCTGGTGTCTTTTAATATTTATATGAAATATAAAAAAAGGAGTGGAGGACGTCAACAACAACAACAACATAACAAAGTCAAATGTTTTCTTTCTGCCAATAAATCAATAAAACAAATGTCCTCATAAACACAGTTTTGCTCCGTGATGCACGACGTCCAGTTCTTTAAAAGATTATTTAAATTATACAACAAGTCTGCATTTACATTTATTATATTGGTGTCCTCTCCATTAATATATATATATATATATTATATATATATATATGTATTATACATTATATATTATATATAAATATGATCTATGCCTAGTGATTAAGAAATTATTTAATGAAATGACTTATGTATTCTATATAATTGTATATAAATCTCCTTTATTTTTTATTTATTTAGATATATAATATATATAATATATCATATGTGCATTTAATGTATGTTTAATAATAAATAATTAGAAAATAGATTTTTGTGGAGGAACAGACGAGACGGGACCCGTTTCCACCCGAACATTATTCTGTACGGACCCTAAACCGCGTATCTGATTGGCTACACCAGCCGCCAATGAGCATACAGGAAAAAAGGAAGAGAAGACCTGATTGGCTGCGTTAGAGCGTGAAGTCTGCCGGAAACAGACCGGACGTGTAAATGGCGGAGCGTCGCGTTCTCAAAGTGTAGAAAGTGTTTCTGTTGAATGAACTCGGTTCGTACCGAGAATAAAATGGCGACGTTAGTTCTGGATAACGGAGCCTGTACCGCGAAGATCGGCTACAGCCAGGAGGCAGTCAGGTGACGTCACGTAGTGTTAGCAAAGGCTAATGTTGATGCTAATGATAATAATAAACACGTGATGCCAAACTCCGTTTAACAACCGTCTGTTTAATGAACATGAATACATATTAAATATGAAGCTTAATGACGTCATCTTTATTTAATACTGTGAACACTTTCCATCGTTCCATCCTCTAGAAAACAGTCTTTTCTTTGTCAACAGATTAATTTTACATATTGTTTTACATTTCAAATTAGTATTCTTTTTTAATATTTTAATTGCAATTCTTTTATTTTTTATTTTATTATCTTATATTGTATTTTATTATTTATTGTATTTTATTTTAATATATTTGATTATTTATTGTATTTTAATATATTATTTCATATTTTATCATCATCAGAACCACCATTTATATTGAATTAATGTGTGTCTTTGATAGGACTGCAGATGAGTGAATAATATAATAATAATAATATAATTAATGTTCATTCATCTTAAATAACTTCTTGTTTAGCAGCTGATCATGTAAACCTGGTCTTTTAGTCACTTACAGCTGTTTTTAAACATCATTGCTTCTTCTAATAACAATAATTATTATAATCATAATAATAATATTATGATATTATAATTGTATTATTATATTATATATAATATATCATTATTATAATAATTACTGACCTTCTGTTTCAGCATCATCCCAAACTGTCAGTTTCGCTCCAAGACGTCCAGATTAAAAACCTTCACAGCCAATCAGATCGATGAGATCAAAGACCCGTCAGGACTCTTCTACATCCTCCCCTTCCAGAAGGTGAGGAGGAGGGAGGAGGAGGGAGGGAGTGAGTGAGTGAGTGAGTGAGTGAGTGATGGGGAGTGTGTATCCGTACTGGTCTCAGAGATTCTGTTACTCCTCCTGTTCCTCCTCCTGTTCCTCCTCTTGTTCGTCGTCTTGTTCCTCCTCTTGTTCCTCTTGTTGTTCCTCCTCTTGTTCCTCCTCTTGATCCTCCTCTTGTTCCTCCTGTTGACGCTCTTGTTGTTCCTCCTCTTGTTCCTCCTCTTGATCCTCCTGTTGATGCTCTTGTTGATCCTCCTGTTGATCCTCCTCTTGATCCTCCTGTTGATGCTCTTGTTGATCCTCCTGTTGATCCTCCTCTTGATCCTCCTGTTGACGCTCTTGTTGTTCCTCCTCTTGTTCCTCCTCTTGATCCTCCTGTTGTTCCTCTTGTTCCTCCTGTTGTTCCTCCTGTTGATCCTCCTCTTGATCCTCCTGTTGATGCTCTTGTTGATCCTCCTGTTGATCCTCCTCTTGTTCCTCCTGTTGACGCTCTTGTTGTTCCTCCTCTTGTTCCTCCTCTTGATCCTCCTGTTGTTCCTCTTGTTCCTCCTCTTGTTCCTCCTGTTGATGCTCTTGTTGATCCTCCTGTTGTTCCTTTTGTTGATCCTCCTCTTGTTCCTCCTCTTGATCCTCCTGTTGTTCCTCTTGTTCCTCTTGTTGTTCCTCCTCTTGTTCCTCCTCTTGATCCTCCTGTTGTTCCTCTTGTTCCTCTTGTTGTTCCTCCTCTTGTTCCTCCTGTTGACGCTCCTCTTGTTCCTCCTGTTGATCCTCCTGTTGATCCTCCTGTTGTTCCTCTTGTTCCTCCTGTTGTTCCTCCTGTTGATCCTCCTCTTGTTCCTCCTGTTGACGCTCTTGTTGTTCCTCCTCTTGTTCCTCCTCTTGATCCTCCTGTTGTTCCTCTTGTTCCTCCTGTTGTTCCTCCTGTTGTTCCTCCTGTTGATCCTCCTGTTGATCCTCCTGTTGATCCTCCTGTTGATCCTCCTGTTGTTCCTCCTGTTGATCCTCCTGTTGATCCTCCTGTTGTTCCTCTTGTTCCTCCTGTTGTTCCTCCTGTTGATCCTCCTCTTGATCCTCCTGTTGTTCCTCTTGTTCCTCCTGTTGATCCTCCTGTTGTTCCTCCTCTTGTTCCTCCTCTTGATCCTCCTGTTGTTCCTCTTGTTCCTCTTGTTGTTCCTCCTCTTGTTCCTCCTGTTGACGCTCCTCTTGTTCCTCCTGTTGATCCTCCTGTTGATCCTCCTGTTGTTCCTCCTGTTGATCCTCCTCTTGATCCTCCTGTTGTTCCTCCTGTTGATCCTCCTGTTGATCCTCCTGTTGATCCTCCTGTTGATCCTCCTCTTGTTCCTCCTGTTGATGCTCTTGTTGTTCCTCCTCTTGATCCTCCTCTTGATCCTCCTGTTGTTCCTCCTGTTGATCCTCCTGTTGATCCTCCTGTTGATCCTCCTGTTGATCCTCCTCTTGTTCCTCCTGTTGATGCTCTTGTTGTTCCTCCTCTTGATCCTCCTGTTGATGCTCTTGTTGTTCCTCCTCTTGTTCCTCCTGTTGATCCTCCTGTTGATCCTCCTGTTGATCCTCCTGTTGTTCCTCCTGTTGATCCTCCTCTTGTTCCTCCTGTTGATCCTCCTGTTGTTCCTCCTCTTGTTCCTCCTCTTGTTCCTCCTGTTGTTCCTCCTGTTGATCCTCCTGTTGATCCTCCTGTTGATCCTCCTGTTGTTCCTCCTGTTGATCCTCCTCTTGTTCCTCCTGTTGATCCTCCTGTTGTTCCTCCTCTTGTTCCTCCTCTTGTTCCTCCTGTTGTTCCTCCTGTTGTTCCTCCTGTTGATCCTCCTCTTGATCCTCCTGTTGTTCCTCCTGTTGTTCCTCCTGTTGATCCTCCTGTTGATCCTCCTGTTGATCCTCCTGCTGTTCCTCCTGTTGATCCTCCTCTTGTTCCTCCTGTTGATCCTCCTGTTGTTCCTCCTGTTGATCCTCCTCTTGTTCCTCCTGTTGATGCTCTTGTTGTTCCTCCTCTTGATCCTCCTCTTGATCCTCCTGTTGTTCCTCCTGTTGATCCTCCTGTTGATCCTCCTGTTGATCCTCCTGTTGATCCTCCTCTTGTTCCTCCTGTTGATGCTCTTGTTGTTCCTCCTCTTGATCCTCCTCTTGATCCTCCTGTTGTTCCTCCTGTTGATCCTCCTGTTGATCCTCCTGTTGATCCTCCTGTTGATCCTCCTCTTGTTCCTCCTGTTGATGCTCTTGTTGTTCCTCCTCTTGATCCTCCTGTTGATGCTCTTGTTGTTCCTCCTCTTGTTCCTCCTGTTGATCCTCCTGTTGATCCTCCTGTTGATCCTCCTGTTGTTCCTCCTGTTGATCCTCCTCTTGTTCCTCCTGTTGATCCTCCTGTTGTTCCTCCTCTTGTTCCTCCTCTTGTTCCTCCTGTTGATGCTCCTCTTGTTGCTCCTTCAGGGTTATCTGGTGAACTGGGACGTCCAGAGGAAAGTCTGGGATCACCTGTTTGGAAAAGAGATGTTTAAGGTTTCTACTTTATTTTAATGAGTTCTATTCACAGAAGCTTCTAGTGTTTGTTATTCTGGATCTAATTCCTCCTCCTCCTCCTCCTCCTCCTCCTCCTCCTCCTCCTCCTCCAGGTGGACTTCTCAGACACCAGCATCATCATCACTGAGCCGTACTTCAACTTCTCCTCCATCCAGGAGTCGATGAACGAGATCCTGTTTGAGGAGTACCAGTTCCAGTCGGTCCTCAGAATAAACGGTGAGTGTGACCCCTGACCCCTGACCCCTCGGCTCCTCTGATTGGAGGAGAAAACGGGATTCAAATCGATGCAGCAGAACCAGAAACATCTTTTAATTCCACACTTTGTTCTTCCTTGTCAAAACGTGGCGCCTACATTACCCACGATGCAACTGTGCTAGCTGGTCCCATCAATTCTGTCTCACTCCACGGCGACTCAAGTGACATCACTGGAGTCTCTTTAACCCTTTTGTGACCGAACTGAAAGTGAGAAGTTGTTCTTTTGAGCTTGTTGAAGCACAAATACTATATTTAGTGCTTTCCACTAATTAAATAATAAATCCTGACTTTATGAAAGTGTGAATTTTCATGTGATAATAAAGATAATTGTCTGAAGTGTGTTCGTCACAGATTTGTTTTGGAGCAAACGGAACAAAACTCTTTTTAATTAATAACCAGAGTTGTAATGCTTATCAACAGACGCATGAACACATATATTAACAAAGACGAAGAATAACAAAATATAATAAAAATGTAGAATTCCAGAGAACGCTGACGCAGCAGAAGTGCTCTCTTAATATCTAGATGACTCTGGTTCAGAGGTTTGTCTCGGGGGGTCGGGGGTTTGATACCGGGTCCACTGGGCCTCAGCAGCTGTTGTTCTTGTGTGTCTCCTCCAGCCGGCTCTCTGTCCGCTCATCACTACTTCAGCTCTCAGCCCTCAGAGCTCTGCTGTCTGCTGGTGGACAGCGGCTTCTCCTTCACTCACGTCGCTCCTTACTGCCGCAGCAAGAAGATGAAGGAGGGCATCCGCAGGTCAGAGGACTACAGCGACCAGCATGCACCGCTGCACCGGCACCACATGTAATAACACGGTTTATATCCCCCATCCAGGGTCAACGTAGGAGGGAAGCTGCTGACCAATCACCTGAAGGAGATCATCTCGTATCGGTGAGGTCACAGCACGCTGTCATCGGATTGGCTCTCATGAAACAGCTGCTGTTTGAATCTGTCACAGATAACCTGTCTGTCTGTCTGTCTCTCTCTCTCTGTCGGTCTCTCTCTGTCTGTCTCTCTCTGTGTCTCTGTCTGTCTCTCTCTCTCTGTCTCTCTCTGTCTCTCTCTGTCTGTCTCTCTCTGTGTCTCTGTCTGTCTCTCTCTGTCTGTCTCTCTCTCTCTGTGTCTCTCTCTCTGTCTCTCTCTGTCTGTCTCTCTCTCTCTGTGTCTCTCTCTGTCTGTCTCTCTCTCTCTGTCTCTCTCTGTCTCTCTCTCTCTGTGTCTCTCTCTGTCTGTCTCTCTCTCTCTGTCTCTCTCTGTCTCTCTCTGTCTCTCTCTCTCTGTGTCTCTCTCTGTCTGTCTCTCTCTCTC
Organism: Pholis gunnellus; assembly: GCF_910591455.1. Lineage (NCBI taxonomy): Eukaryota > Metazoa > Chordata > Actinopteri > Perciformes > Pholidae > Pholis > Pholis gunnellus. Next base: position 765,470 of record NC_136533.1, read on the forward strand.
TGTGTCTCTCTGTCTCTTCAGTCAGTTACATGTGATGGATGAAACTCACGTGATCAACCAGGTGAAGGAGGACGTCTGCTACGTCTCGCAGCACTTTTACAAAGACATGGAGGTTTCACAGTAAGTACAGAAACACAGACAAGCTTTTCATTTAAAGACTAGTGGACCAGATGTGGACCAGATGTGGACCAGATGTGGATCAGGATCTTATTGATAATAAACGAGGTGTTTGTGACTGTGTTCAGGCTGAAGGGCGAGGAGAACACCGTGGTGAGGGACTACGTTCTACCAGACTTCAGCTCCATCAAGAAAGGATTCTGTAAGGTATTAAAAAGATATTTCCTGAGCTTTCGTCTCAGATAGATGAGCTTCCTCTCAGCGGTCCGTCCCTCTTTCCTGTCCCCCAGCCTCCAGACGGGATGGTCTTCAGTGGGAAGTACAAGACCGGGGAGCAGATCCTGAGACTCGCCAACGAGCGCTTCGCCGTCCCAGAGATGCTCTTCCACCCGTCGGACATCGGCCTCCAGGAGACGGGGGTCCCGGAGGCCATCGTGGACTCCATCCAGTCTCTGCCTGAAGGTCAGTACTGGACCTCATGGTCTCTGGTCTCTGGTCTCTGGTCCAGAAAATGTGTTTTACTCTGAGTCTGTGTGTTTCTTTATGCTCCAGTGAAAGTCGTCCCCGTGTGTCCACATGTAGTTATTATATATATATGTCTGTAATGTGTGTGTGTGGTTCCTCCTCCAGAGATGCAGGCTCACTTCTACCAGAACGTGGTCCTGACCGGAGGAAACACTTTGTTCTCTGGCTTCAGAGAGCGGCTGGAGGCGGAGCTTCGATCTCTAGCCCCCGCCCACCTCCCCGTGTCCGTGCTGCAGCCGGAGAAGTGAGTTCACCAATCTACCACACGCAACAGAGAGGTGCATTGTGGGTAATGTAGGCACTGGGAAGAAGAATGCACGGAATCCATAAAGAAGAGTTCATGTTTCCATTTAGATCCTTTAGAGTCTGACGTTAAGAGTGATGATTAATCTGTGGAGGATTAATGAAGATTTATGAGTTTTATGAGAAGCTACAAAGTAAACATTATAAAGCTGATTTATTGATTTAGCACATTTCAGCAACAAGGAAACTCAAAGTACAGAAAAGAGCCAAAGAAACACATTCTAAAGGTGTGTGTGTGTGTGTGTGTGTGTGTGTGTGTGTGTGTGTGTGTGTCTGTGTGTGTCTGTGTGTCTGTGTGTGTGTGTGTGTGTGTGTGTGTGTGTGTGTGTGTGTGTGTGTGTGTGTGTGTGTGTGTGTGTGTGTGTGTGTGTGTGTGTCTGTGTGTCTGTGTGTCTGTGTGTGTGTAGTCCGATCAGTTACTCGTGGGAAGGCGGGAAGCTGCTGGCTCACAGTCCGGACTACGACGAGATCATCGTGACCCGAGACGACTACGAGGAGAACGGACATTTCATCTGTGAAGAGAAGTTTGATATCTGACGGAAACAGGAAGTCTCTTCTTCTTCTGCAGGAGAGCGGACGGAAGGATGAACGGGATTCAAAACGAGTCAAATGTGAAGTTAAATGTTTGCTGTTATGTATATTTTGTACCTGAGTCTGTGCTGGTGGCTTTATAACCTGTTCAGTCTTTTTTATTGTTAGTAAATTGTAAAATGACAACGGGTAATAATGAGTCTGATTTAAGAAGAGGAGCTGGTTTAACATGTTATATTATAGAGGAGCAGGGGTTTAATCCTTCTTATAATTCTGATAATAATAATCTGCTTTCTGTGTCAGTCAAACATCGATACGTCTGAATGTCTCTGATGCTTTTATTTTGTAGAAAGTCTGATGCTTTTATTTTGTAGAAAGTCTCTTCACTAATGATGTTATTTAGTTTAGTAGACGGAGAAATAAACTGTTAGAAGAGACAAAGATGAATCAGAAGAGAAGAAACCAGCATCATTAGTCAAAGAAACAGGAAGCTGAGATTTAAACAGGAACAGCTTCCTGTTTCAGTGTTTAAGAGTTTCACAATAAAAGCATCCTAGAACAAGCTGGAGTTAAGGATCAAAGCTCTTCTTCAGACTTCAGATAGAAGCAGAAGGTTAGTGTAGAGTTACTGTTGGACCATCAGCTGATCTCAGTTTAAACCTCTTCAATCTATATTTAATAATCAAACTACATCCAGTTCATCAGGATACAGCTCAAGTCTTATTAAAGGACAGAAGAAGAACAGATTTAATTCAGTGTATCATCCAACTGCGTCAGTATTTGACATGTTGATCATGATTTATTATGTACAGATTGATTTTATTATAACGAGGTTAAAGTATTTTAAAGAGACTTTTATAAATATCTTCATCAATCTGTTTCCAGGAAGAACAAACTGTGCAGCCGTCTTTGTTCACACACTATCTGCAGACACACATGTTCCACATTATACTCACGTACTGTTACTGAAGTCACATCTCACAGCAGTACTTTTACTTGTAACAATGTTTTTAGTGTGTTTTAGTACTTTTACTATCAATACTCTAAACAGTATTTTGTCAATGTACTTTTACTTATGTGTCAATACTGAATGAAGTATTTTACACCATGGTATTAACAGGCCTACTTTACTTCATTCAATTCAACTTTTATTTATTTCAGACTCGTGAGTCCATTTAGCAAAAAAACACAAAAACAACAATATATGAAATACAGGACAGTAGAGGACAGCAGAGGACAGTAGAGGACAGTAGAGGACAGTAGGAGGACAGTAGAGGACAGTAGAGGACAGTAGGAGGACAGCAGGAGGACAGTAGAGGACAGTAGAGGACAGTAGAGGACAGTAGAGGACAGTAGAGGACAGCAGAGGACAGTAGAGGACAGCAGGAGGACAGTAGAGGACAGTAGAGGACATTAGGAGGACAGTAGAGGACAGTAGAGGACAGCAGGAGGACAGTAGAGGACAGTAGAGGACAGTAGAGGACAGTAGAGGACAGCAGGAGGACAGTAGAGGACAGTAGGAGGACAGTAGAGGACAGTAGGAGGACAGTAGAGGACAGTAGAGGACAGCAGAGGACAGCAGGAGGACAGTAGAGGACAGTAGGAGGACAGTAGAGGACAGTAGAGGACAGCAGAGGACAGCAGGAGGACAGTAGAGGACAGTAGGAGGACAGTAGAGGACAGCAGAGGACAGCAGGAGGACAGTAGAGGACAGTAGGAGGACAGTAGAGGACAGCAGGAGGACAGTAGAGGACAGTAGAGGACAGCAGGAGGACAGTAGAGGACAGTAGAGGACAGCAGGAGGACAGTAGAGGACAGTAGAGGACAGCAGGAGGACAGTAGAGGACAGTAGAGGACAGCAGAGGACAGTAGAGGACAGCAGGAGGACAGTAGAGGACAGTAGAGGACAGTAGGAGGACAGTAGAGGACAGTAGGAGGACAGTAGAGGACAGTAGAGGACAGTAGAGGACAGCAGAGGACAGTAGAGGACAGCAGGAGGACAGTAGAGGACAGCAGGAGGACAGTAGAGGACAGTAGAGGACAGCAGAGGACAGTAGAGGACAGCAGGAGGACAGTAGAGGACAGCAGGAGGACAGTAGAGGACAGTAGAGAACAGTAGAGGACAGTAGAGGACAGTAGGAGGACAGTAGAGGACAGCAGGAGGACAGTAGAGGACAGTAGAGGACAGTAGGAGGACAGTAGAGGACAGTAGAGGACAGCAGAGGACAGTAGAGGACAGCAGGAGGACAGTAGAGGACAGCAGGAGGACAGTAGAGGACAGCAGAGGACAGCAGAGGACAGTAGAGGACAGCAGGAGGACAGTAGAGGACAGCAGGAGGACAGCAGGAGGACAGTAGAGGACAGCAGGAGGACAGTAGAGGACAGTAGAGGACAGCAGGAGGACAGTAGAGGACAGTAGAGGACAGCAGAGGACAGTAGAGGACAGTAGAGGACAGCAGGAGGACAGTAGAGGACAGCAGGAGGACAGTAGAGGACAGTAGAGGACAGTAGGAGGACAGTAGAGGACAGCAGAGGACAGCAGGAGGACAGTAGAGGACAGTAGGAGGACAGTAGAGGACAGTAGAGGACAGCAGAGGACAGCAGGAGGACAGTAGAGGACAGTAGGAGGACAGTAGAGGACAGCAGAGGACAGCAGGAGGACAGTAGAGGACAGTAGGAGGACAGTAGAGGACAGCAGGAGGACAGTAGAGGACAGTAGAGGACAGCAGGAGGACAGTAGAGGACAGTAGAGGACAGCAGGAGGACAGTAGAGGACAGTAGAGGACAGCAGGAGGACAGTAGAGGACAGTAGAGGACAGCAGAGGACAGTAGAGGACAGCAGGAGGACAGTAGAGGACAGTAGAGGACAGTAGGAGGACAGTAGAGGACAGTAGGAGGACAGTAGAGGACAGTAGAGGACAGTAGAGGACAGCAGAGGACAGTAGAGGACAGCAGGAGGACAGTAGAGGACAGCAGGAGGACAGTAGAGGACAGTAGAGGACAGTAGAGGACAGCAGAGGACAGTAGAGGACAGCAGGAGGACAGTAGAGGACAGCAGGAGGACAGTAGAGGACAGTAGAGAACAGTAGAGGACAGTAGAGGACAGTAGGAGGACAGTAGAGGACAGCAGGAGGACAGTAGAGGACAGTAGAGGACAGTAGGAGGACAGTAGAGGACAGTAGAGGACAGCAGAGGACAGTAGAGGACAGCAGGAGGACAGTAGAGGACAGCAGGAGGACAGTAGAGGACAGCAGAGGACAGCAGAGGACAGTAGAGGACAGCAGGAGGACAGTAGAGGACAGCAGGAGGACAGCAGGAGGACAGTAGAGGACAGCAGGAGGACAGTAGAGGACAGTAGAGGACAGCAGGAGGACAGTAGAGGACAGTAGAGGACAGCAGAGGACAGTAGAGGACAGTAGAGGACAGCAGGAGGACAGTAGAGGACAGCAGGAGGACAGTAGAGGACAGTAGAGGACAGCAGGCTCAGGGGTTAAACACATCCAGACATTTGTTCCATTGTTTCCAGAAACAAGAAGAACACCGTGTGTAGGATCAGTGAAGGCTTTTATAATTACATGAGTCGTTTAATCAACATTTAAATGTGTAGATCAAACTCCTCCACACAGCGTGGACGGTGGGAACACATGACTTACACTCGTCCATCTTGGAAGCTTGAGCAAGATTCTAAAAGCATAATAAGATTCAATACTTGTAATACAGAGTATTTGTACAGTGTGGTATTAGTACTTGTACTGCAGTAAAGGATCTGAGTACTTCTTCGAGGACCACTGATTAAAACTAACAACAACACGTTGGTTCTTTCATCCGACCGGTTGTGTATGAAGGCAAATCACTGTTACCGTCCGAGAGCGCAAATGAGATCCATGCGCGCAAAATAAAGTTTCGCGCGAGAGTGCATTTTGCTCGCGGAGTGATATAAAAGCGCTCGTCAAAGTAAAATACGCGCGCGCATGGATCTCGCGCTCGGATTTTGACAGTGATTTGCCTTCATAGTTGTGGCGGGAATCCATCTTAAACTCGGCTAGCCCGGTTAGCTTCGCTTCCTTTAGTTTGTGCCTTAACCAGTTGATTCTAGCGTCATTTAGAACGTAACACGAACACTAGAATCGGGTATCGAGCGCCTTTATATTTAAAGAGTTAACTACAATAACGTTGAGGCTGTTTATTAAAGACATTTAGTCAAGAAGTAGCTTGAATCCATTTGCAGCAACCGCTAAGCTAACGGTGAGCTAGCTCGGTAGCATTAGCCGCCATTAGCAGAATCCATTTGTGTAGCTAAGTCTGTTCGAGCTAGCTTCGGTAACATTAGCATTAAATAGACCAGGTTGGAAGAAGAATGGCAACAGGGAGAAGACAGATGAAGAAGAAACACCCTGAAGAAAAATTAGATAAAAAGGTTTTTGATTTTATTACAGAAGATGAAAAGAAAGAGCTGAGCGGCTCAGAGGAGGATGTGAGAGAAGGTAAGTGTACCGTTAGCTACTGTTAGCTTACAATACATAACATACACGTATAATATATATATACACACGTGGTCAAAATAGTTGGTACCCTTCCGTTAAATAAAGAAAAACCCACAATGGTCACTGAAATAACTTGAAACTGACAAAAGTAATAAATAAAAATGTACTGAAAATTAACTAATGAAAATCAAACATTGCTTTTGAATTGTGGTTCAACAGAATCATTTAAACAAACTAATGAAAATGGCCTGGACAAAAATGATGGTACCCTTAACTTAATATTTTGTTTCACAACCTTTTGAGGCAATCAAGTGATGTCACTGAGACTTCTGCACCTGTCCACAGGTATATAGGCCCACTGCTCATGAGCAAACTGCTCCAGCGGTCTCCGGTTTGACGCCTCCTCCAGACTGCATGTCTCAGCTCCTAACGAACATGAATCATTCGTTTCTTTGTCCCCAGATGAAACTCCGATGGTGGAAAAGTCGGCCAAGAAGAGACCAGCATCTGACTTTGAAGAGGAGGCGACGGGTGCTGTCGGGTATTACAGCTTCATTTATGAGCTTTATTTAATGTCTGGTTATATTATGTATATTATGTGATAACATTTAAAGCTACGTCTCTCTCTCTTTCACCTTCAGAAGTGAGGTTCACTCCATGTTGGAGAAATTCGGAGGTAAGCAGCTTTGTGCAGGTGTGTGTGTTAAAGTCCTTCTCTCTCCTAAAGATTAGTCTAGTTTACTTCATCTTTGACCAGCTTTTATACTTTATATCGATGTACTATTATACTACTGTTATAGTTGATGGTATCTTATAGCTTTACATGTAGTGTTACTATTCTTAGCTGCTACTAATCACACCACTATGTATATTGTTCATGTATTTCATATGCTGTACTCATTATTTCACCTGTTCTGTGTATCTAGACATCATTTCTATAAAGTCCTGTGTAAAGGATCTACAAACAGCAATACTCCCATATTGTACTATCAGTATATCAGAGTTGTGGTTGTGCTTCCAGCTGACATCAGTAAGGTGATGCAGGCCAAGAAGAAGCGTCTGGAGTCTCTG
>NC_136533.1:777500-902500 GCF_910591455.1 Pholis gunnellus
CCTGTCTCACCTGTACACATATACACATGTACACTTGTACACCTGTACACCTGTACACCTGTCTCACCTGTACACCTGTACACCTGTACACATGTACACCTGTACACATGTACACCTGTCTCACCTGTACACCTGTACACCTGTTGTAGTCATACAGATATCTTAAATAAATATATTTGTATGACTACAACATTCTCTGTATGAATAATTTACATGTATATAAATAATTATATAATTATCATGATATAAATATATCAATATCACTTGTAACATTTATATCATATTTATATAATTATTAGCTAAATATTATTTATATATATTCCATTATTCATACAGAGAACACTAGTATTAGCATTGATTTAAGACGTTTTAGATCATTTACTGCAGTAAAAGTACTAATACCACACTATGAAAATACTCCACTACAAGTAGAAGTCCTGCATTCAAAACCTGACTGAAGTAAAAGTATATTCATCTAGTTAAAGTAGTAAAAGTATATTCATCTAGTTAAAGTAGTAAAAGTATATGAATGTAGTTAATGTAGTTAAAGTATATGAATGTAGTTAATGTAGTTAAAGTATATGAATGTAGTTAAAGTAGTTAAAGTATATGAATGTAGTTAAAGTAGTTAAAGTATATGAATGTAGTTAATGTAGTTAAAGTATATGAATGTAGTTAATGTAGTTAAAGTATATGAATGTAGTTAAAGTAGTTAAAGTATATGAATGTAGTTAAAGTAGTTAAAGTATATGAATGTAGTTAATGTAGTTAAAGTATATGAATGTAGTTAATGTAGTTAAAGTATATGAATGTAGTTAAAGTAGTTAAAGTATATGAATGTAGTTAAAGTAGTTAAAGTATATGAATGTAGTTAATGTAGTTAAAGTATATGAATGTAGTTAAAGTAGTTAAAGTATATGAATGTAGTTAATGTAGTTAAAGTATATGAATGTAGTTAATGTAGTTAAAGTATATGAATGTAGTTAAAGTAGTTAAAGTATATGAATGTAGTTAAAGTAGTTAAAGTATATGAATGTAGTTAAAGTAGTTAAAGTATATGAATGTAGTTAAAGTAGTTAAAGTATATGAATGTAGTTAAAGTAGTTAAAGTATATGAATGTAGTTAAAGTAGTTAAAGTATATGAATGTAGTTAATGTAGTTAAAGTATATGAATGTAGTTAATGTAGTTAAAGTATATGAATGTAGTTAATGTAGTTAAAGTATATGAATGTAGTTAAAGTAGTTAAAGTATATGAATGTAGTTAAAGTAGTTAAAGTATATGAATGTAGTTAATGTAGTTAAAGTATATGAATGTAGTTAAAGTAGTTAAAGTATATGAATGTAGTTAATGTAGTTAAAGTATATGAATGTAGTTAAAGTAGTTAAAGTATATGAATGTAGTTAAAGTAGTTAAAGTATATGAATGTAGTTAAAGTAGTTAAAGTATATGAATGTAGTTAATGTAGTTAAAGTATATGAATGTAGTTAAAGTAGTTAAAGTATATGAATGTAGTTAAAGTAGTTAAAGTATATGAATGTAGTTAAAGTAGTTAAAGTATATGAATGTAGTTAAAGTAGTTAAAGTATATGAATGTAGTTAATGTAGTTAAAGTATATGAATGTAGTTAAAGTAGTTAAAGTATATGAATGTAGTTAAAGTAGTTAAAGTATAGTAACGGTATTGATGGATGGGGGTTGGATGGTTAACCTGATGCTGTAATGTTCATGTAGCACGTTAGCTCCTTCAGTTCCTGTTTAGCTTCAGTGAATGTTAAAGATGTCAGCGATAGATTATCCACAGAATGAATATATTCACATCTTTAAGCGTTTAAAAGATCTATAAATCACACGAATCACAAGCTGTATCTGTAGCATGAAGGAGAGAGAAGCTAATGAGCTAACGGTGACGTAATGCTACATCTGTTTACCAAATATGGTCGTAAAGGTATTTGTATTATTGTCACTGAGGACCAGCAACTGTTCAACCTGTTGACTTCATGTCCTGTTCATCAGCCCACAGCTCGGCAAGCGGACGCGCCGCCGCCGCGTCTCAGAGGAACCTCTCAGTCCTGTGAGTGTGAACAGATTGTCCTCTCGTCCCCAGCTCCGCCCACATGTTGACGTGTGTGTGTGTGTGTGTGTGTGTGTGTGTGTGTGTGTCCTCAGCTGTCTGTCATCAGGTCTCCAGGACGACCAGAACTTTCCCATAAATCTAAGCGCAGACGTCTGTCGGCGGTGATGAGCGAGCAGAGCGCCGGCTTCCTTCCTGCTTCCTCTCTCCGGGCGTTTCCTCTGAGCAGCTGGCTGGAGGCACCGCTGTCCACCGCCTCCTGCTCCTCTTCCTCCTCCTCACCTTCCTCCTCCTCCTCCTCATACCTCACACCCATATCAGAGGAGGAGGTGGAGGTGGCGAGCTCCTCGGCAGAAGACGGTGCTGCTCGTCTCACCTCCTCCTCTCTGTCCTTCCTCACTGCAGAGGAGAGGAGGTGGCTGAGCGGAGAGCAGGGAGACGCCTCCTCAGGTGAGACGCATTTATACACAAGTATAGATATATATATGTTTCTTCTTCTCCTCCTCCATCTCCTCCTCCTTCTTCTCTTCTTCCTTCAGCTCCAGAGGAGATCGTCATCAGTGACGATGAGGAGGTGGTGCGCTCTGCTCAGGAGGAGGAAGACGAGGCGATGGCTCGAAGTCTTCAGGTGAGAAATCTTCTTCACCTGCAGACGGACGACTCGCCGAGAGAGAAGAAGAAATAACGTTCCTCTGTTCACTCAGGCCCAGTTTGACCAGGAGTCTCACAGCAGACACCACCATCATCTTCATCAGCAGCTTCACCACCATCATCTTCATCAGCAGAGCCACCACATGGTGAGACACGCACACCATTCTAACCAGTATGATGTGTGTTTGTGTATATCTGTGTAAGAGAAACAGGAAGTGATGTCGTGTGATTCTGTGCAGTTCCCGCCCTACATGGAGCCCAGCTGGATGCCGCACCTCCTGGCTGCCGTCTCCCCTCTGGTCCACTTCGACGATGGTGAGATCCTCCACGGCCTATTGTTCTTCTATTGTTTACTATTATTATCACGTGTTTCGTCACAACAAGGAGGAGCTTGGGATCCTGGAAAACTTTAGAAATTTGGCAAGCAAGCCAGAATTTGCAAAAATTGCAGTCTGGTTGGGGTCCAGCTGCGGTATGAAGTATTGGCTCCATAGCGCCCCCTATTGAGTTTCACCTAGCTGTGTGACATGTGGGAGGTGTGTGGAACGTGATGGGACGTACAAAAAATCCTCTTGGAATTTTTCACTAAAACAAACAGGAAGTTGGCCATTTTGAATTTTATGACGTTTTTGGACCGTTTCAAGGCGTCATGCGGTCACTTCCTGTCAGAGGTCACTTCCTGTCAGCGTTCACTTCCTGTCAGCTATTACTTCCTGTCAGCGGTCACTTCCTGTCAGCGGTCACTTCCTGTCAGCGGTCCCACTCGTGTGTGTGTGTGTGTGTGTGTGTGTGTGTCTCTATTATATATACAGAATAACGACGTAGTCTTGCTCAGTGTTTAGTCTCGGCTGTGTTTCTACAGATCTGATTGGTCGACACAGGAGACGTGGGCGGGGCCGGAGGAGGAACGCCAACCCTGAGCTTTCAGAAGACCTTCAGGGGGACGACTACGAGGTGAGGAGGAGGAGGAGGAAGCAGCTTCACATGTCGTGTTTGTAATAAATCTATATTTTAACGTCTCTTCTTCTTCTTCTTCAGGCTCTTCTGGCCTTTGAGGAGCGTCAGGGTTCTGTTGTGTCTCACAAGTTGAGTCGGAGAGAAATCCAGATGTTTCCGACTAAAAGCTTCAAGACGACCAACAGCGGAGGAAACACTCAGTGAGTATTTATCAGATAACATGATACAGCTGATCAGCAGCACTGATCTGAGTCATTGATCAGGACTCTAACGGTCAGACTGTTGTGAGCTGTTGCATTCTGGGAAAGTGTTTTATAGTGAAAATAGTTTAAGAAATCACCGTCACTCTGAACTGAGACGTGACATCATTATGAATGTGAGGATGACTCATCTGTTTGATGGATGATTGGTTGGTTGATTGACAGGTGTCAGATCTGTTTCTGTGACTACACTGATGGTGAGAAGCTGAGGATGCTGCCTTGTTTCCATGACTACCACGTCCAGTGTATCGACCGGTGGCTGAAGGTAACGACTCCTCTTCATCATCTTCATCTCTCCTCTTCCTCTCTGAGAGTCAGTACTCTGATCAGTACTTTGATCGGTTCTTTTTTTATTATTATTATTTATTATATTTTGTGAGAAAAAAGAGACTATTTATTAAAGAATCAACATTTCTTTATTAATCTTGAAACAAATATTTTTTAAGCAGCAAAACAAGAAGTTCTAAAATCTTTAAAACAGATTCTCAGATCATCAATGATTCAATGATCTCATCAGTGATCTCATCAATGATCTCATCAGTGATCTCATCAGTGATCTCAGTGATCTCATCAGTGATCTCATCAATGATCTCAGTGATCTCATCAGTGATCTCAGTGATCTCATCAGTGATCTCATCAGTGATCTCAGTGATCTCATCAGTGATCTCATCAGTGATCTCATCAGTGATCTCAATGATCTCATCAGTGATCTCAGTGATCTCATCAGTGATCTCATCAATGATCTCAGTGATCTCATCAGTGATCTCATCAGTGATCTCATCAGTGATCTCATCAGTGATCTCAGTGATCTCATCAGTGATCTCAATGATCTCATCAGTGATCTCATCAGTGATCTCATCAGTGATCTCAGTGATCTCATCAGTGATCTCATCAGTGATCTCATCAGTGATCTCAATGATCCGGTTTGTTTGATGAGGCTCTGAAGACGAGACATCAGTAATTATTTAAATCAAACTCGCGTCATTGCTTTTAATTTCTTCATCATTTTTTATCAATTTAAATAACGTTTAGTGAAACTGTTTAATCTGAAGATTATAAAATACATTTCTATGAATCGTGTTTGATGACGTCATCATCTTGATTGACAGGAGAACACCACATGTCCAATCTGCAGAGCAGACCTGGCTGACCCCGCCCCCTCTCACCTCTGACCTCCTGAGAGCTGCTTCCTGCTTCATGAAGGACGACTCGTCTATTTCTACTCTTTATTTTAATTATTTCATTGTTTTTAGTTTTTCTGTCCTTCGAACAAAACCAATAAAACCTTTAAATCTGCAGTTTGAATGACTTTAAAATAAACGTTTGTCTTTGAGTCGATCGTCTCATTGATCAGCTGTTAGACCTGTTTGTTCCTCGTAGACCTGTTTGTTCCTCGTAGACCTGTTTGTTCCTCGTAGACCTGTTTGTTCCTCGTAGACCTGTTTGTTCCTCGTAGACGTGTGTTTGTGTGTTTATTCCTCGTAGTAGCGTTTCTTCATCGCTCGGTACTTCCTCAGGTAGTACAGCGCCTCCAGCTCTCTGCACACGTACTCTCCTCGACCAATCAGCTCCCTGATCTGCTGCGGGTCGGCGACGCCTTTATTCTTAAGGAACGACGCTCTGACACGGTCCCTGAAGTAGTCCCCTCCTTTAGGATACTCACGGCCCAGATGGAGGAGCTGAGGAGGGAGGAGGTGAAGGAGGAGATCAGTTAAGTTTCTGATCTTTAGTTTATTATATTAACTCTCAATTATTCACATTATCATCTGTTTATTGACAAAAGAAAAGCAGGACATATTCAAATGTGAGATGCTGAAGTCAGCTTTTATATTGCACAAAATAATAAAGTATTGTTTTATGTACTTAGTTACTTTCCTCCTGTATTCTCAGGTTCAGGTCAGTTATTGACATGTTTGCTTCAGCTGATTTGATCATATTGTTTTTATTAATAAATATTTACTTCACATCAAACTTTAAAATCAGGTTATCCACATTTAACAATCAGTTTAAAATTAATTTTAAATATTTAAGAACTTAAAAGTTCTCACAGAGAATCTTAGGAATCAAACGTAAATATATATATATATTTATATGCATTATGCATATATATTATTATATATTTATTATATTATTTATTATTATATTATTATTAATATAATATAATAAATAAACTCACGTTTTTATAGAGTCGAACCACTTCGGTCCTCAAATGATTCGCCATCGTTCAGATCTGAAAAACACAAAAACATAAAATATATATTCATATTATTTTCTCTATTATAATAATATATGTGTTGATATTATAATATTAACACATATATTATATTAATATTATTTTCAGAGTAAAGTTCCTTCTCACCGCTCGCAGTGACGTCAGCAGGGAGCTCAAATATCAAAGTACAGTTTGTTTTATAACAGTTAGCTTCTGTAGCTAACGACACGTTAGCTTACATGAACCGGCTACAAGTCGCTCTTTACGTCGGTTAGTTTCTCAGTGGTTGTTTAAAAAGCTCCGGTTAACGTTAAACTCTGGTTTTATATTTAAACTTAAGTCCAGAAACACTGACGTTCAGTCACGAGCTGCGGACGTGGAAACCATCCAAAACGTAAACAACCAAAGAGTAACACACGTAGAGACAGTACTCATCCAGCACAGACAGAAACGGGTCCGACGATTTAGCGCATGCGCAGACTTGCTTAATCAGAAGTTCGTAGATTTAACTTCCTACAGAATTTGTGCTTTGTTTTTCACGGATATTTAGCTTTAAACATGACTGTAACATAGTGTTTTTATACTATGGTATTAGTGGTTTTACAGTGTGATATTAGTACTTGTATTCTCAGTAAGGATTCGAGTACTTCCTCCACGTCTGATTACTTGTAAAACAAATTCTGTACAATAAAGTTATTACAAAAAAAATGAAAGCACTTCTACTTGTTTGTCCCTCCCGGTTTTCCGTAGTGGCGGTTTCTTCTTCTGTAGCCGGGTTAAACAAAACAAAATAGCTCCACTTGTCAGCTGTAAATAAACCTCTCACGGTAAATATGACACGTTTTTATAGAACACACTCAAACACGCCAATGTTCTCTGATGACTTTCCGTTAGTTTCGTGTTGTTTTACCGGGTTTTTGCGACTGTTCGGTAACTTTAGGACCCGTATGTAGCTAATGTTGTTGCTAACTGTTAGCTAACTAACTGTTGTTTATCTTTATTAATGTTGCCTTATTCTCTATTATTACGTATTTTTTAACAGTTTAACTGCAGTGGGAGAAGTTTTCAGATCATTTACTGCAGTAAAAGTACTAATACCACACAATGAAAGTACTAATACCACACCATAGAAATACTTTGTTACAAGTAAAAGTCGTGCATTGAAAACCTGACTGAAGTACAAGTACATAACTGTGTTAGAGTAACTGAAGTATTGATGTTTTCCTCTTCTATCTGATGTTTCTGCATTAATGTGTAAGTTTAATGTTAAATCATTTATATCCTGTTTACTTTAATCTACATCAATGCATCATAATCTATAAGATCGTCATACTTTTACAATTCATCGACCAATTGAGTTTATTTAACGTCAGAATTATGAATTATGTCATAATCACAAGTCCCATAAAGAGACCTGTTTTGTCTAAGTTATAACTATATATATATATATATATATATATATATATATTCTACACAAGTTTACTGCACATTACACTGGTGTGTGTGTGTGTGTGTGTGTGTGTGTGTGTGTGTGTCTCTCTGCTGTCCCTCTCTCCCTCCCTCCCCCCAGATGGAGGAGGTGACCCGTCTGGTGTCTACAGGAGACTGTGTGAAGATCTGGGATGTGGTCTCCATGTCTCCTCTGGATCAGTTCAACCCTCACAGCAGCAGCCACCCTGTAGCTCAGGCCTGCTGGAGCTCCAACAGTATCCATACGATGTATATATGTGTGTGTATATACAGTATATATTATGTATTGTAGATGATATAGATGATGGATCAGTAGTAGGAACTGGTAATCAATCACTAGGTGGACGCACACATTGGTTTATTTCTGTGTATCATTGTTGATTGATCTGCTGATTATCTTCTTGAATACGTTTTTAATCTTTTAAAGGTCAGAACCTTCTCATCACAGTTTCTAAAGTCCAACGTTTTGATGTTCAGTTTATTGTCACATAAACATAATATTCTAAGAAGCTGGGACTTTGAAATGTTTCCATTTTATCAGGAAAAGTGAGTCAAACGATGACTGAACGATCTAAACAGCTGCTGGTATTAAATGAGCTTCATCACAGCTGCACATGCAACACGTTAGAGATGGTTTCTGGCTGAGCGTCGTCTGATAATGAAGCCTGTGATGTTTGGATAAGAGGAGAACCATCCTTGACCGGTTCTTCAGACCAGTACCTGGTCAGCGCCAGCAGCAGCGGAGACAAGCTGGTGGTGTCCAGCCTCAAGTCCTCAGCGGTCCCCGTGGTGGAGCTGGGCGACGGGGTGAGACCAGAATATTCAAACTTTAATGTCCTCGTTTACCTGCAGAAGAAACGTTCTCATCTCTCCTGTCTCTCATTGTGTGCTCAGAAAAAACAAACCAGCGTGTGTCTGAGTTCCTCGTCTCAGTTTCTGGTCAGCGGAGGTCTGGATCACGGCGTTCACATCTGGGACCTGAAGACCAAGAGACTGCACCGCTCCCTCAAGGTAAGACCTCATCCTGAGAGCCGCCGTGGAACCAGAGGACATGAGTGCGTATCACGAGGAGGATCTCATGAAGGTCTCCGTCTGTCTCCGTCTCTCAGGACCACAAAGAAGAGGTGACCTGCGTCTCCTTCAACGCTAACGACAGCTACGTGGCCTCCGGGTCCACCAGCGGAGACCTGGTCCTCCACAGTCTGACCACCAACCTGTCCAGCAAACCCTTCGGACACGGCAGCAACCAGGTGATGAGATTTATAACATGTAGAGAGACGTCACCGTCTGTAATATTTCATCTGTAAAGGTTCTTCAGTTCACTGACATCATAACACGGAGCTCTGAAGTCCTGGTCCTCTACATGAACCAGTCTCAGTGTAGTCCTGATCCTCTATCAGACCTCCATCAGTAAAGAGACCATCAGAGAGAAGATGGTCTGTTTCTATAGAGTTATTCTTGATGCTCGTCATCGGAGCCACCGGGTCGGATTCTGGTGAAACCAGATGAACTCATGCAGGTTCACCAGAACCTCCTTCAGCTCAGAGTCCAGCAGAGACCGGTCCACCGTGGACAGACCCAGATCCAGAGGGAGGAGGAGAGCTCAGCTCCCGGCAGCAGCAGCGTCTCCTCCTCCTCCTCCTCCTCCTCCTCCTCCTCCAGGAGCAGAGCTTCTCCTCTCTGCTGGAGACCCAGGACGTGTTGCTGGACCCTCTGGAGGGAAGGGAGGCACGGGAGAACCAGAACCAGGACTGAGAGGAGCAGACTGTCAGACCTGCTGCAGTAACATGAGAGGTTTTCTAAAGAGTCTGGTGCTCAGAGACACTACCGCTTTAGTCCACAGGGGGCGACAGAACCAACACCAGATATAAGTTCCTTTTAGTAACTTGTGTTGTTTTTGATCTCCAGCCCATCCACGACCTGAGGCTGTCCGCTCTGAAGCGCTCTCTGCTGGGCAGCGTGTCTGACAGCGGCACCGTGGTCCTGTGGGACTCCAACACCCAAAAAGAGCTCCACGTGTTCGACGGGGCCCACAAGGCCCCCGGATCCGGCCTCGCCTTCTCCCCCGCCAGCGAGCTGCTGGTGGTCAGCGTCGGCCTGGACAAGAAGATCGTCTGCTACGACACGGCCAGCAAGATGTGAGACCAACCGATAGATCTGCTTTTTATTCTTTATTCATGTTCATCTACTCACTACGCTCTCCATGAAGAGATTATTGTTCTGTCTATAAAGTGAAAGTAAATAGTGAAATATTACACGAAAGTTTAGTCCAAAACCCAAAGACGATCATTTTATATAATAATAATATATATATATAATCATATATTACAGATAAAAGATAAAATCAGAGATTAAATTGATATTTTTTCCTGCAAAATTAACAATTTTTAAAAACTGATGAGCTGAATAGCTGCCCAGTTATTCTCCATATTATTTAATACAACACACGGCTGTATTTACACATTACTTTGAGCACTCAGTGGTGTTTATCGGTACACTCTGTGCTTTTACGACCACCTGTTTTTATGCACATTTTTTATTTGCACATTAAAAAAAGAAACCTGAGTGGAAACGATGAAGATTCAAAACAATCGGCACAAAAAAGGGTTTTTGTGGAAGAGTTTGTTGTAGAGATAAAAGCAAGCTCCTGTGTGTGTGTGTGTGTGTGTGTGTGTGTGTGTGTGTGTGTGTGTGTGTGTGTGTGTGTGTGTGTGTGTGTGTGTGTGTGTGTGTGTGTGTGTGTGTGTGTGTGTGTGTGTGTGTGTGTGTGTGTGTGTGTGTGTCTCCAGCATCCTGAGGTCGATCCGGGTGGACAGTCCTCTGACCTCGGTGGACTTCATGCCGGATGGCACCGGTTTGGTCGTGGGATCCACTCAGGGGAAGATCTACCAGTACGATCTGAGGAACTCCAGCGCCCCCACCAGGATCACAGCGGCACACAAAACCTCCGTCACCTGTCTGCGCTTCCAGAGTAGCACCAGTAAACACAAGGTACCATCAGACCAACACCAGTAAACAAAGTACCATCAGACCAACACCAGTAAACAAAGTACCATCAGACCAACACCAGTAAACACAAGGTACCATCAGACCAACACCAGTAAACACAAGGTACCATCAGACCAACACCAGTAAACAAAGTACCATCAGACCAACACCATTAAACACAAAGTACCATCAGACCAACACCAGTAAACACAAGGTACCATCAGAGCAACACCAGTAAACACAAAGTACCATCAGACCAACACCAGTAAACACAAGGTACCATCAGACCAACACCAGTAAACACAAAGTACCATCAGACCAACACCAGTAAACACAAAGTACCATCAGACCAACACCAGTAAACAAAGTACCATCAGACCAACACCATTAAACACAAAGTACCATCAGACCAACACCAGTAAACACAAGGTACCATCAGAGCAACACCAGTAAACAAAGTACCATCAGACCAACACCAGTAAACAAAGTACCATCAGACCAACACCAGTAAACAAAGTACCATCAGACCAACACCAGTAAACACAAGGTACCATCAGACCAACACCAGTAAACACAAGGTACCATCAGACCAACACCAGTAAACAAAGTACCATCAGACCAACACCAGTAAACAAAGTACCATCAGACCAACACCATTAAACACAAAGATCAGAGATCAGACCAGTGAGGAATATTATTGTCTGAGATGTTTCTTCAGCTTCATTCATGAGCTCCACGATTTAAACAACCTCGTCTTTTACAAACATTTTTCATGATTTGTTAAAGTCAGTAAATACGTCTCTCTCTGTTTCTCCTTTATCTTGTTCTCCTTCTTCATCTTCCTCTTCTCTTTCTTCTTCTTCGTTTTCTCCTTCTTCATCTCCTCCTCCTCCTTCTTCTTCTGCTCCAGTCTAGTAAACTCGGCTCCGCCAAGATTGTGAAGAGATCTTCCATCAAGCTGTCAAACAGCCAGACAGACCCCACCCCCGGCACAAGCCCCGCCCCCTTCAGACAGGTGACGGGTACAGGTGGGTTCGTGTCATTACAACATTTATTGAGATATATTATTATGCAGATTATGCAACATCTATTTTATCTAATGAGATTTGTCTCATAATCATTTTGAAATGAAAGTGGTTTTGTCAGCCTAGCAGACCAACACGCCATCTTTGTTTTGACAAACTTCCTGCCAGTCCTGTTAACTTTATCCACTACTGCACCAGAAAAAGACTGAAAAAAGACATTGTTACCAAAAGGTTTCATTTGTATTTCCAATATTAATAGTTTATTTAATGAGAGATTGATACTGGGAGTTCAGCAACCTCCAGTTCTGCCGAGTAAAGCCAATGTACACACAACATGTCTCGATACTTTGCTGTATCTGGGTTTTTTCCCTTCAGATATCCGTTAGTTGCGTTGTGTGTCCAGCAGGGGCCGCTGGTCCAGATCCGATGTCCCTTGAGGCTGAAGGCCAGCAGGGGGCGGAGCCACTTCCTGCGGTGGAGAAGTTCAGCAACGTCGGACGAAACAGTCTGGACGTCTTCTCTCCTGCTCGGGAAGGTCAGAACCTGGACCTTTTTAAAGACCCCCTTGATCCAGATCACCAGCTGTGTGTACATGACATCGGTATAAACCTTCAGCTCTTCTTTCTGTTCAGACTCTCGGGCCCAGGGGATGACCGGAGACACTCCGTTTGGGAGGACACACGGTACGACAGGAAGTTGGTGTGGATGATGATGCTGGTTCTGTTTCTGCTGCTGGTTCTGGACTAACCTTGATGCTGTGTTTCCATAGCTACCAGTTTGGAGATGCTGTCCAGAGAAGGGGAGGGTCAGCAGGTCATCGGTCGGGCCAGTCTGGACATCTTCTCCCCAGTCAGAGAAGGTCAGACTCTACTGGTTTCTACTGGTCTGTCCGTCCCTGGTTTCTGTAGTTGCTAACTAGCATAACACACCACAAGGAAGAATTGCATTGTGGGTAATGTAGGTGGCAGGTTTCGATGAAGAAGAAGATTGTGTGGAATAAAAAAGACAAATCTCTGGTTCTGCTGCATCCATTTTGATTCTTTAAGGATTCTCACAGTCTTAGTTTCAGTTTCATTCAGACTTCGGATGAATTATTATTTATTTTTTCCAGATGTGACCTCCCACCGTAAGACCCCGCTAGGAACGCCGCTGATAGGCGCTGCAGCCCGCTGCTACAGCCCGCTGTCCGTCTACCAGACCCCGCCCCCGATCAGAGAGGAGGAGCCAATCACTGCTGCTGCAGCCGAACCATGTGACTCCAGAAAGGTGCTGACCTCTGACCTCAATCTAGTGTATGATCATAGAGTGGAGCGGTGTGTCAAACAACAACACTCTCTTTATTGACAGTCCGACAAGACCAGCAACTCCAGCCTGGAGGGGGAGGGTCCGGCCACGCCCACAGCACCTCAGCTGACCAATCACAGCCAGCCGGCCCCGCCCTCCTTCACTCCAGATCCTGGCCTCAGGAGAGCCAATGGGATTCAAGCTCAGCTGATCTACGAGTCTCCTGTCCAGGGAGCTTCAGCCAGCACCACTGCAGGTACTGGTCTCTAACTGGTCTTACTGACCCTGGTTCCTGGTCTCTAACTAGTCTTACTGACCCTGGTTCCTGGTCTCTAACTGGTCTTACTGACCCTGGTTCCTGGTCTCTAAAGGGTCTTACTGACCCTGGTTTCTGGTCTCTAACTGGTCTTACTGACCCTGGTTTCTGGTCTCTAACTGGTCTTACTGACCCTGGTTTCTGGTCTCTAACTGGTCTTAATGACTCTGGTTTCTGGTCTCTAACTGGTCTTAATGACTCTGGTTTCTGGTCTCTAACTGGTCTTAATGACTCTGGTTCCTGGTCTCTAACTGGTCTGTCTGTCCCTTCAGGTCCAGCTCTGTCGACAGCTGTCTCCTCGTCTCTGTCCCAGAACATCGCTGAGGTGGTGGGTCAGGCGGGAGCCGCTCCTCTCACGTCCCTGCAGATCCACTTCATCCAGAACATGATCCACGAGACTCTGGAGGACTTCAGGTCCGTCCCAAACCTTTTGGACTCCTTTTCCTTTTAAAGACGTGTACAAAGATTGTGGGAACCCTCACGTTGATGATGTTTTGTCCTTCGTCTCCCCAGGGACGCCTGTCACAGAGACGTCGTCAACCTGCAGGTCGAGATGGTCCGACAGTTTTACATCCAGCTGGTATGAACCACCATCAGATAGTGAACTATGAGTCCAGAGCAGGAGACAACAAGAGTCAAAGCTTCACGTGTTAAAGCTGCATTCTCTCTAGTGTCCACCAGGGGGCGACTCCTCTGGTTGTATAGAAGTCTATGAGAAAATGACTCTACTTCTCTCTTGATTTATTACCTCAGTAAACATTGTAAACATGAGTTTATGGTCTCAATCTCTAGTTTCAAGTCTTCTTCAATACAGCATGATGTTCATTTAGTAAATGATGGTCCATTTAGAGTCACACAGACCATAAAGCAGGGGATGCTTTAGGGGCGGGGCTACACAGTGATTGACAGGTCTCTACCAGAGACGTATACGGCGTCTCTACGTCGCTCCTCCTCAGTCCAGATATGGTCACTTCCTGTTCACTGGTTGCAAAAGATGGCGACGGCTAAAAACGCTGAACTCGAGGCTTCAAAACATCCACAAACTAATGAGAAGACTACGTCCTCGTCTTATAGACGGTCTGAGGTCCAGAGGCATTCCTTCTAAACTTTATTTAAACACAACAAAGTTTGATATCTTAACGTCTTTCAGTCGACACCAACTCTCCGGAGACGTCAATATTTTCCCTGTTCTGTGTTTCCAGAACGAGATCCACGGTCTGATCGAGAAATACTCGGTGAACGAGTCTCTGGTGGAGGAGGTGGAGCGGCTGAAGGAGGAGAACCGCCGGCTCAAGACCAACTACTGAGCCTCTGATCTAGACTGGGTCCAGGATTTATTTAAGAGTCTTCATTCAGAACTAAGAGGAGAACAGCGACTCTGACCTTCTTCACCAGCAGCATCAGACCTGTGAGTGGAGCTACAGAAGGAACAGACGTCCAGATGTTCAGATGTCCGTCAGACGTTAACACATCTTTTGGTATTTGTCATTTTATTTGACCCTCCAGCCTGAAGACGCACCGGTTCTCTCCATCTCCATCATGTTTTTGATAAGAAACATTTTGTCTAAAGAATAAATACAAAGATTAATATTGAAAATAAAACCAGAACTCCTTTTTGTGTCACTTTAAATGATGAAAGCAGACGGTAACGAGGTCATTACATCATGTGATAAACTGAAGTTTATTCTCACGTTTATGTCCGTGTTTGTCTGTTCATTTACAAACGTTTCCTTCATTCAATTTAACAATAACATGATGATATAGTTACTATATTAATCCACATAATCCTGACCTGTGTAACCATCACATACTGTGACTCTGACTCAGTTTAATACTTTGTTTAATTTCACACTTATAAACTCTCATTTACTTTGACAGAAAGTTATTCACTCATTTCTTACAGTAAATCAGACCGGCAGTGAATATGTAAAATACATGTACAAATATAAAATACTTTTTACAATACATTCATGTAATATTTAAGTACAGTATAGTAGTATTTACCGTGTATTTTAGATTGTATTAAACTATTATAAATAAATGTTAAACGCTTTAGTTACGCTGTAGTTACACTAATCCACCTGAAGGGGCAGCACTGCGCCACCTCCGCGTCTGGTCTGCCAGAATAGAAGCAGCAGAAGAAGAAGAAATCTCCCGCCTACATCCGCTGTTCCTTTTTTAAACCGAGGCGGGACGAGACTTCACTCACTCCGTGAAGAGAAGTCGGTGTTTAGACATTCCTGGACGTTACAGGCCGCTTCCAACATGGTGAGGACTAAAGCCGACAGCGTCCCTGCGTCATACAGAAAAGGTAACGCAAAAAATATATAGATATTTATTACGGATTTATTATAAAACGCTGGTTTTGTGTGTTCTATCATGGAGGCTGGCGGGCTGTGCGCGCGCTCATATATGAGCCGAACAAAGCGGAAACAGTGACGTAGTTGTTCCCATTTCGGATTATTCTTTGACATAAGTGGCTTTATTTTAACATGAATATGAGCATGTGTTAGTGTTTAATCCGGGACTATTCTTCCAAACAGCCTGTTTAGCTGCGATCTTGTTTCCTGCAAAACGACCAAAAACATTATTTTAAACTATTTAAAGTCTCGGTATCGCATTAAAGTCTCATTTGACCCGTCTGAGGAGAAGACATCTTTCTTAACTGTCTCGCTCTCTCTCCGCAAACTGGCGCGAGTTTTGAGCGCCGTGCGTCTTTGTGCGGACGTCACTCCAAACCCCTTTAAAGAATGACGTAATTTAACGCTTTCTTGCTCGTCGTCGAAGGCGCGTGCGTGAGACGATGTCATGCACGTGTTTGTTTTAACCGACGGGGTCTTCCGGTTAATTCGGTGTATAGTTCATCCTTAGTTTAGCACCAGAATGAATAGAAAGTGAAGTTTTAAGGCTTCGTTCTGGTTTATTGTGACCCTGCAGACTGAGGCTCATCTCACTGGTTCAGGTAGTAGTTTAATGACTGTCATGAAGTGTATTTAATGTTTCTAGATCTACTTTCATTCTTTTTGTTTTGATTTGTGTTCACAGCTGTTGCAGCTGCTGCACCCAGGAAGTCTCTGGGCTCCAGTTCAGCTAACTCCTCCTCTTCCTCCTCCAGCAGCCAATCAGGCGCTCCTGGTGAGTCCCTGCAGCTCTGAGACGATGAGAGAGACTAATGAGACTAGAGAGGAGACGACGACAAGACTAGAGGGATGAGACTAGAGAGGAGACGACGACAAGACTAGAGGGATGAGACTAGAGAGGAGACGACAAGACTAGAGGGATGAGACTAGAGAGGAGACGACAAGACTAGAGGGACAAGACTAGAGAGGAGACGACAAGACTAGAGGGACGAGACGACAAGACTAGAGGGACGAGACTAGACAGGAGACGACGACGAGACTAGAGGAGACGACGACGAGAGACTAGAGAGGAGACGACGACGAGACTAGAGAGGAGACGACGACAAGACTAGAGGGATGAGACTAGAGAGGAGACGACAAGACTAGTGGGACGAGACGACAAGACTAGAGGGACGAGACTAGACAGGAGACGACGACGAGACTAGAGGAGACGACGACGAGAGACTAGAGAGGAGACGACGACGAGACTAGAGAGGAGACGACGACAAGACTAGAGGGATGAGACTAGAGAGGAGACGACAAGACTAGTGGGACGAGACGACAAGACTAGAGGGACGAGACTAGACAGGAGACGACGACGAGACTAGAGGAGAGACTAGAGAGGAGACGACAAGACTAGAGAGGAGACGACAAGACTAGTGGGACGAGACGACGACGACAAGACTAGAGGGACGAGACTAGAGAGGAGACGACAAGACTAGAGGGACGAGACTAGACAGGAGACGACGACGAGACTAGAGGAGACGACGACGAGACTAGAGGAGACGACGACGAGACTAGAGGAGACGACGACGAGAGACTAGAGAGGAGACGACGACGAGACTAGAGAGGAGACGACGACGAGACTAGAGGAGACGACGACGAGACTAGAGGAGACGACGACGAGACTAGAGGAGACGACGACGAGACTAGAGAGGAGACGACGACGAGACTAGAGGAGACGACGACGAGACTAGAGAGGAGGAGGAGGAGGAGGAGACGACGAGACACTAGAGAGGACACCTCCCACATGTTGTATGTTGCTCACACTGATGTTGTTGTTGTTGTTGTTGTTGTTGTTTACTTCACAGCTAAAGGTAAATATGCCGGCGGTAACCCGGTGTGTCCTCGTCCTACGCCCACCTGGCAGAAAGGAATCGGGGACTTCTTCGGTGGTCCTCCCATGAAACCAGAGAAGGAGAACCAGAGGCCTCAGGAGGAAGAGGACGAGGAAGAGGCCGGAGGAAGCGGGATGACCACCAGAAAGTATGTTAGCTGACTCAGCACAAAGAGAGAGCGACTCAGCAGATCACAGAATGGGAGAGTCCTTCATACCGGAGGAAGAACTTCAGCTTCGAGCTCTTAGATTCAGACGTAGAAACTCTGAAGTCTCTCTTATGTCTCTGGAGACGAGATGATCTATCAAAACTTAAAGATTCTCATTAGTTCTAGTGGAAGTAAATTAAAACACGGAGCAACCAGTTTGTTTAAAGACTTCATTGTTAAAATAGTTTTAAAATGAGTTTCCAGTGAATGACGTCTCCAGACATTTACAGCCTTTAACCCTTTAAAAACTATCTCTCTCTATCTCTCTATCTCTCTCTCAACCATTAAAGAAAGTATTGAACCTCATTGAGTACAACATATTTGAAGTATAATTTGATGATTGTTGTTTGTTGTTTTTATTTATTTTGAGTGAATTCATATTTCTCTGCTACTAAATGATTAGAATCTGATTCCTACGTGAAGATGTTTTTATTTATCGGTTCTATTGTTTCTATTGTTCAGGTCCAGACCGCTGCCGGCTGATGAAGACGAGGATGAATGAGGATGAAGAGTGTTTTAATGTACATCTGTATATATTTATAAGTTCTGCTGAATTCACTTTGTATAGTTTCATTAAAATAGTTTTTAATCTGCGGAGCTTCAACCAACGTTCAGTTTATTAGAGATGAAGACGAAGATGAAGATCGGCTCGTTTTAGTCGTTCAGGAGAATAAAGATGAATTTATTGTTTTATCAGATTTCAGACTTTATGTGAAGAAGAATCATTAATTGAGTTTTATTAAAACAGTTCTATTGTTTTTAAAGTTTAATTCACTTAAATACAAAATAAAGTTTTGATCTTCAACTAAATCTTTTGTTTCATCGACAAAGTATTTCATATTTAAACGATTTGTATCGATATTAAATCAAAGTTTAAATAAACAAGAACTCTATAAACCTAAATATATACTGTAGACTGGTGTATGTATACTATTATATATATATATAACCTAAATATATTAAGTACTTTGAACGTGTTAACATTTTACTCTCAAACAGGTTTGTACTGCGATATTAAAAATAAATATTTAGATAAAAACCAAACTGAGTTTTAAACAAATGAATAAAAACAGTAAATGTTAAAAACAATGAAGTTTATTATTGAGTTCAAACAGAAACGTGAAGACGATCGTTACATGAAAATATATTCAACGAGTTCACAGTACACACATTTACAAGTACTACTCTTCTGAGGTACTTTACTTTGAGTATACTTTATATTTCTACTAAATCTCAAGAAAAAATGTAATTAATTTTTCTGAAAGTTACTTTTTACAGATTCAGAATATTAAAACAAAATATAACCACCTACTATAGATTATAATAACAATACTTCCTAACTAAAGAGTAATACTTCTGTTTTGACACAAGCTCCGCCCTCTCGAGATGTCTCGGTACATACATTGATTGTACCTCGTGTTGTGTTTGTGAACCTGTGAGATCAGTAACTGTCCGATAGATTAATATATAATATAACTTTCACCGAGGCTGCGCTTTTAACCTCTCTGGTATATACAACGTATATTTAACTCTTCGTAAAGCAGCTAACTAGCTTAACAACGTTAACCGCTTCTTATCCGTTAGCTCCCCGCCCCGTCGAGAGGTCCGAAAGCAGAAATCAAATCAAACATTTGTAGCCTACGGAAGCTCGTGTGGTTCAAAGCTAAGCTAAACGGGGCGAACAAAGAGCAAACAGTCGTAAAACAGCACCGTGTGAAATGTTTACCTTCGTTTGAAATACCGACGACAGCCGATTGAACCGGTCGAGGAGGATCAGTTATCAGGCACATTTATTTCCCGGTGGTTCCCGCCCGCCTGGCTCTCTAACCCCGCCTACTGTGCCCGTGTTTGTCTGCTGTCAGAAGTGGGCCGTCTTACGGTAACCGTCAAATAGCCTCCGCGTGTAGCTGCCGGATCCGTGAACTGGTTTAAAAAGTACGTTACAATCAACCGCTAATCAAAAAAAATGTCGGATGACGGTGGCGGCTTCAGGTGGACGGTGGTCGTCCTCACCTGCCAACACAAAGACAGCGTCTACTCCTTCCAGAGAGGTGAGGATCATCATCTTGCTCCTCAGACGATCTTTGAGTGTTCGTTCCCTGCAGTTACACAGAGCAGCCTGAGGGTGTCGCTGTGCTTCAGTCCGCGATTTAGAGGAAAGGCGCGTCTTCATCTAAAGAACCTTTATTAACATTTTGTTTATATCCACGATATTAAACATGTTTTAGTTCTTCTTCTCTCTGTGTTTAATACACTGATTTATTTAGCTCCTGTCTATAGAAACAAGTGTTAGAGCACAAAATAATAATGTGCGGTTTTATATTCATATTTTATATAGTACACACACACACACACACATGTAGTGTTGCTGGAAATTAATATTTATATATGTATTTTTTATTTATATATTAATATATATGTATATATTGATATATATGTATATTTATGAACATTAATATATACATAAATAAATATACATCTCTGTGTGTGTGTGTGTGTGTGTGTGTCTCTGTGTGTGTCTCTCTCTGTGTGTCTCTCTGTGTGTGTGTGTGTGTGTGTCTCTCTCTGTGTGTCTCTCTCTCTGTGTGTGTGTGTGTGTGTCTCTGTGTGTGTCTCTCTCTGTGTGTGTGTGTGTGTCTCTGTGTGTCTCTCTCTCTCTGTGTGTGTGTGTGTGTCTCTGTGTGTGTCTCTGTGTGTCTCTCTCTCTCTGTGTGTGTGTGTGTGTCTCTGTGTGTGTCTCTGTGTGTCTCTCTCTCTCTGTGTGTGTGTGTGTGTCTCAGAGCTGGAGTTGTGTCAGCAGCGTGGTTCTCTGTCTCCGGGTTCGTTGGTTTTGACGGTTCAGGACCGTCAGGAGCCGCTGGGCAGCGGGGGGGGCGACGCTGAACGCTCTGCTGGTCGCCGCCGAACACCTGAGCAGCCGAGCAGGACACACGGTGAGGTCATCACACGGTGAGGTCATCACACGGTGAGGTCATCACCGATCACACTGATCGATCACCAGAAGTCATTCTGACGTTCTCTCTCTCTCTCTCTTCCTCTTCTTCAGGTGGTGACGGCTGACGTCCTGGATGAAGCTCACATCCTCATCCTCCACTCGGTGAGTCCAGCAGCAGGTTCAGGTTCAGGTTCTCCAGATGTTCTCCAGATGTTCTTCAGGCAGATGTTTCAGTGTTTCCTCTCTTCCTCCTCCAGGGTCGGGACTTCCCCTGGAGCTCCTGCAGCCGAGCCTTCTGTTGGCTGCCGGCTCCAGAGAGACCGGACCAGCGGGTCCAGGCTCCGGTCTGCTGTCTGGACCTCCTGCTGGACCACCTCGGGACCCAGATCTGCTCCGGTTCTCCTCCTGGTGTCTGGGTCTGCAGCACCGACATGATCCTCAGCATCCCTCCAGACTTCAGTGAGTTCAGACCTGGGTACTAGTACTACTGCAGTAGTACTGCAGTAGTACTAGTAGTACCCTCTGTGTGTAGGTCTGTCCTGGTAACTAGTAGTACTGCAGTAGTACTAGTAGTACTCTCTGTGTGTAGGTCTGTCCTGGGACGGGTTCTCTGGAGTTCGGGTTCTGGCGTTGCCGGGCGACGCCTCCTACGCTGCCAATCACGGCGTCTACCTGTCGGACCAACAGGTATTATTATAATTATTAATAAAGTATATTTATGTTGTGTTTATGTATTTGTTGTTTTTGTACTTCTTTCACTCTAACGACATGAATCCAGACTGAAGGTGCGTTTGTTTCGTGTCACAGGGTCGGGTCAGAGACATCGTCTACAGGGGGACACGGGACCAGATCCTACAGGCAGTGATGCATGATGGGAAAGTTCCTCTGGTGCGTCCTGGGTAGTAAATCAAACGCACCCTCTGACTTCCTGTGAAGACGGAAAGACTATTAACCAAATCACAGTAATCTGAAGTACTCTGAAGTAATCTGAAGTACTCTGAAGTACTCTGAAGTACTCTGAAGTACTCCCTGTCTTCAGGTCTCAGGTCCGGTCTTCTTCAGCAGGTCCGTATCAGAGAAGTTACTTCAGACTCACGTCACTCCTCCTCTGGACGGCTGCACCTACCTGGGCCTGGACTCTGGAGCTCCGCCCCTCCAGGTACCTGTCTGTCTCCCTCCCTCCCTGTCTGTCTGTCTGTCTGTCTCCCTGTTTTTGTGAAGATGTGTTTTAACCTCATGACCTCAGGACATCATTTGAAGTTGAAAAAAGTAATAAATCGCAATATATGTTATCGCAATACTCAGCGTATCGCAGTATCGTGATAATATCGTATCGCGGGACCTCTGCTGATTCCCACCCCTAGTAATCAGCATTCCAGTAAGTCAACTGTAAGTCAATATTATATATTATATTATATAATATAATATATAATATTTAATATAATTATATATTATATATAATATAATTATATAATATATAATAATAATAATAACCACGGATCTGTGGTCTTCATCAGGTGTCTCTGTTCCTGGACCTGTTGAAGTGTCTCTGCTCAGATCTGACCCAGGACCAGTTTGTGACTGAGGACAGAGCCGGCTGCAGTTCACCTGTTGGACCAGAGGGGGCGACGGTGAGGAGGAGCCGGACGGAGCTGTGGAGGGTCCTGAGAGGAGAGACCATCAGCCTGGGTCTGTGTGTGTGTGTGTGTGTGTGTGTGTGTGTGTGTGTGTGTGTGTGTGTGTGTGTGTGTGTGTGTGTGTGTGTGTGTGTGTGTGTGTGTGTGTGTGTGTGTGTGTGTGTGTGTGTGTGTGTGTGTGTGAAATATACCTGTCTGTCTTTAAAATGTTTCTACGTCATGTGTTGAACTCGTCTCGTCCTCACAGCGTACGTCCCCGGCGGTCGCTATGACTACCTGACTCTGTCCGGGAAGCATCACGTGGAGCGACTGTGCTGTGATTGGACGAACAGAAACACCCTGTCTCACATCCAGGTGACACTTCCTGTTTCCTCGTCGTTGTAGAGTCGGTCTCCCGTCACGTCCCCGGTTCTCACCGCTGTGTCCCCGTTTTTCAGAGAGAGAGCTCGGTGGACGACGGAGGTCGAGTCATCAACAGCGTCCTGGAGGGAGACGTCACCGTGAGGACGGGCGCCGTGGTGCAACACTGCCACCTGCAGGTCAGGAGGAGTTTCACCACCGCTGCTCAGTCTGTTAGGGTTCCATCCTGTGACACACCTGGTTTATAGAGAGACAGGTACAACTGGTTTATATAGAGACAGGTACACCTGGTTTATAGAGAGACAGGTACACCTGGTTTACAGAGAGACAGGTACAACTGGTTTATATAGAGACAGGTACACCTGGTTTACAGAGAGACAGGTACAACTGGTTTATATAGAGACAGGTACACCTGGTTTATAGAGAGACAGGTACAACTGGTTTATATAGAGACAGGTACAACTGGTTTATAGAGAGACAGGTACACCTGGTTTATAGAGAGACAGGTACACCTGGTTTATAGAGAGACAGGTACACCTGGTTTACAGAGAGACAGGTACACCTGGTTTATATAGAGACAGGTACAACTGGTTTACAGAGAGACAGGTACACCTGGTTTACAGAGAGACAGGTACACCTGGTTTATATAGAGACAGGTACACCTGGTTTATATAGAGACAGGTACACCTGGTTTATATAGAGACAGGTACACCTGGTTTACAGAGAGACAGGTACAACTGGTTTATATAGAGACAGGTACACCTGGTTTACAGAGAGACAGGTACACCTGGTTTACAGAGAGACAGGTACACCTGGTTTATATAGAGACAGGTACACCTGGTTTACAGAGAGACAGGTACACCTGGTTTATATAGAGACAGGTACACCTGGTTTATATAGAGACAGGTACACCTGGTTTACAGAGAGACAGGTACACCTGGTTTATATAGAGA
This sequence comes from Pholis gunnellus, assembly GCF_910591455.1. NCBI lineage: Eukaryota > Metazoa > Chordata > Actinopteri > Perciformes > Pholidae > Pholis > Pholis gunnellus. Next base: position 801,067 of record NC_136533.1, read on the forward strand.
CAGGTACACCTGGTTTACAGAGAGACAGGTACACCTGGTTTACAGAGAGACAGGTACACCTGGTTTACAGAGAGACAGGTACACCTGGTTTACAGACCTGTGACCTCTCCACCAGGGTCCCCTGGAGGTCCCGTTGGGTTGTTTACTGTCGGGTCTCCAGCTGATGACATCACAGTGTGTCGGGCGGCTGGAGCTGGCCGATGACATCATCATCCAGGGACACCGGATAGAGGTGGGCCGGCTGAAGCTGAGCGTCTACACGGTGACGGGAGCGCAGGACGACCTGGAGGTACGAAGAGAAAAAACGCTTCACTCAAAGGGTCCCTGAACACATCTCATGTTTGACTTCATCATTTATTCATTTAACTTTATTTTAATTCATTTTATAGGCTTTAAACAAACTTTTCAAAACCGAAGTTACAAAAACAAGAAACGGAGAAAGTTTAGAGATCAAAAGGAATCTTTTGATTTATTATTCAGCTCTACATTTTAAATCACAGATATTGAACGTTCATATTTTTACAGCATGTGAAGGATACTTTAAATGAGTTTTTATATATTTAGTGAATGCTGATCTATAGACAAACATCTTCTCATTATGATGATTATTATTCATAAAAACATCGTTTAAAACTACTCGACCAAAAATAAACATGATTCTGACATAAACATTTCAAATGAATTCACCAACCAAAGATGTGATGTGAGTCTTCCTCCTCCTCCTCCTCCTCCTCCTCCTCCTCCTCCTCCTCCTCCTCCTCCTCCTCCTCAGCTCTCCTCTGATGACAGCAGCGCCTCCTTCCTGAACCAGAGATGGAGTCTCTTCTTCAGCAGAACAGGAATCCAGTAAGATCTTAGAACGTGATTTCACTTCCTGTTTGTATTCATCACGTTCTCCTCTATGAACCTCAACTCCACTCCTTTATTTTCTCCTCTCCTCCTCTACCTCCTCGTCCTCCTCCTCTTATCTTTCTCCTCTCCTCATTCTTCTCTGTGCTGTTTATTCTCTCCTCCCCCCTCCTCTTCTCCTCTCCTCCTATCTCATCTATCTCCCCTCATTACTCCTCTTTTTACTCCCTCTTTACTCCCCTGTCCTGTTTCCTCTTGTCTCTCCTCTTTTCCTCTCCTCTGCTCTCCTCCTCCTCCCTCCTCCTCCTCTCAGGCCGGAGGAGTTGTGGGTGAGAGGAGAAGGACGCTCCCTCCTGGAGGCTCGTCTCTTCCCGGTCCTCCTCCCCCGAGGAGGTGCTGTTGGTCTGGATGGAGGAGTCGGCTGGCTGCTGGGAGGAGTCGGCTGTCTGAGGAGGTGGAGGGAGACGTGGAGGCTCTCTCTGAAGGAGGTGATGTCGCTCACCTGCCAGGAGGCGGAGCTACAGTGGAGGGAGGAGCTACTGTTCCTGGCTGGGAGGAGGAGCGTGACGGACGCTCTGAGGAGTCGCACCGACGTCTGTCTGCTGCCTTGCTTCAGGGCCGCGGTGCTGGGAGGCCAGCAGGGGGCGCTGCTGGAGACACTGGACAGCAGTGAGTCACAACAACAACAACAACAATTATAATAACTATAATAATAATAACTATAATATGGTTAAAGTAATGATAATACAGTTTATTTAAACAGCACTTTTTTGTAATATATTTTTGTAATTAAAAATATTGTTATTATTTTGAATTATTTATTATTATTATTATTATTATATGAGATAAAACCAATAATAAAAAGATAATAATAAAAAGGCTTTACGAAATAAACAATTTAATGATTAATCCAGAAAATATTTGGCGTTCCGTCAAAGATAATTAAAAAAATGTAGACAATAACAATAATAACTTTTATTTTGTATTTATTTGTTTTTTCTTCAGTTGCAGCAGGTAGCGGGAAGCAGGGGGCGGAGTCAGGGGCGGAGTCAGGGGCGGAGCTGGGCGTGGCCTCCCGCTGCCTCTCCTGCATCGCTGACGTGTTGGTGTGCATGGCGGTGGGGAGGGGGGGCCTGAGGAGCGGGCCGGCCGCTAACGAGGCCTGGAGCTCCGCCTACTTCCTGTTGGAGGAAGGTGACCTGAGGGGCGGGGTCAAGGCCCTGGCTACGCAGAGAGCCGATTGGCTGAGCAGGTGAGCTGAGCACTCACCTGTGTTATTACCATCATGGTGACCTGTGTTTGACATGTGACCCCCCCACAGGCCGGACCTGCTGGTTCGGGCGGCGCGGCACTACGAGGGCGCCGGCCAGGTGCTCCTACGACAGGCTGTGATGTCATCGCAGAGGTTCATCTCCATTGGCCAGGGGGAGGTCCCGCCCCTCGAGGAGTGGCAGGAAGTGGAGTGTCCGGCCCGACTGGACCTGGCAGGTGAAAATAATCAGAGAATATTAATATGTGATTAGATTTATATTTATAATATATTTTAGTGTTTTCATTTCATTTAATTCAAACTTTTATCTTTTCAGATGTGTTGTTGTTGTTTCTTTTTGTTATTGTATAATTTTAGATGTATTAGTCAATTAATCAATTACACGACTATTGTCATGTTGAATTAATCATAACTTCACTATTCAAGTACAACAGTTACTTGTAGTGGAGTATTTTCACAGTGTGGTATTAGTACTTAGTACTCGTAGTACTTTTTACTGTATTAAAATCATGATTATCAATATGAAATAGTTCAAATATGATTAATTGGGGTTAAGAACCCGTCCACACTGGGTTATATATATATATGTGTATATATGTATATATATGTGTATATAATGTGTATATATGTGTATATATGTGTATATATGTGTATATATGTATATATATGTGTATATAATGTGTATATATGTGTATATATGTATATATATGTGTATATATGTGTGTATATGTGTATATAATGTGTATATATGTATATATATGTGTATATAATGTGTATATATGTGTGTATATGTGTATATAATGTGTATATATGTGTATATATGTATATATATGTGTATATATGTGTGTATATGTATATATATGTGTATATATGTGTGTATATGTGTATATATGTATATATATGTGTATATATGTGTATATATGTATATATATGTGTATATATGTGTGTATATGTGTATATAATGTGTATATATGTATATATATGTGTATATAATGTGTATATATGTGTGTATATGTGTATATAATGTGTATATATGTATATATATGTGTATATAATGTGTATATATGTGTATATATGTATATATATGTGTATATATGTGTGTATATGTGTATATAATGTGTATATAATGTGTATATATGTGTATATATATGTATATATATGTGTATATATGTATGTATATATATGTGTATATATATGTGTATATATGTATGTATATGTGTATATAATGTGTATATATGTGTATATAATGTGTATATATGTGTATATGTGTATATAATGTGTATATATGTGTGTATATGTGTATATAATGTGTATATATGTGTATATATATATATGTATATATATGTATGTATATATAATGTGTATATATGTGTATATATATGTGTATATATGTATGTATATATAATGTGTATATATGTGTATATATATGTGTATATAATGTGTATATATGTATGTATATATAATGTGTATATATGTATATATATATGTGTATATAATGTGTATATATATGTGTATATATGTATGTATATATAATGTGTATATATGTGTATATAATGTGTATATATGTATGTATATATAATGTGTATATATGTATATATATATGTGTATATATATGTGTATATAATGTGTATATATATGTGTATATATGTATGTATATATAATGTGTATATATGTGTATATAATGTGTATAATGAACTGTGATTGTTTCAGGCGGTTGGAGCGACACGCCGCCCGTCGCCTTCGAGCACGGCGGCTCTGTGACCAACGTCTCCGTGAAGGTTGACGGGAGGCGTCCCATTGGTGCTCGGGCCCGTCGCATCAGGAAGCCCCGCCTCCTGCTGGTCAGCCACACCGGGGGTCGGGGGGGCGTTTCCACGGAGACGGTGTGTGACGACCTGGACGACCTGAGGGACCACTGTCAGCCCCACGCACCCGGTAGGACAGGAAGTCATGACTCAGCACTATTCAGAGAGTGTGTTCGTGTGTGTGTGTGTGTTCATGTGTGTGTGTGTGTGTGTTACAGGAGCCCTGCTGAAGGCAGTGTGTGTGTGCAGTGGTCTGGTGTCTCTCTCTTCCCAGCATGCTCTGGGGGATCAGCTGATGCAGCGGTGGGGGGGAGGGGTGGAGCTCCACAGCTGGTCGGTGCTGCCCACTGGATCTGGACTAGGTGAGAACCAGAACCAGCTGCAGTGACCTCAAACATCACGACACAGAACAAGAATATATAAATAAAGCTGAAACAACATTCAGTAGAACATGTTTCTAGTCTCTGATCTCTGATCATGTTTCATTGTAAACAACCAATCAGAGGAGAGCTAGTAACGTTAGCAGCACCGCTAACAGCTAACCAACGGAGGTTCAGTGACATCATGATGCCTTCAGGCTCTGCTCAGTGAACATGAGTACTGGCTGAAGGTACATTATAACGTTATCATGATGTGTTCACATGTAGTCTGTAAAATTTAGTTTTGGTGATGAACTTGAATAAATGCAGTAGTTTGAAGGAGATGTTTATGAATATAAAACATATTAGAGATGAATTATGATGTTTACCTTCTAACACGAGCTCTAAACACATTATTATAATATTATTAAATTAATTATTATACTTCATTAAACATAGTATTAATCAATACAAATACAATCTTTTATTTCCTGATCATTTGAAATGTGTGTTTTAATGAAGAAGACATCACCAAAGACAACGATGACAAAGTAAGCTAGTGATGACTCAGCGTGACTCTCGTCCTGCAGGGACCAGCAGCATCCTGGCGGGGGCGCTGCTGGCTGCGGTCTACAGGTGCACCGGTCAGACCTACGACACCGACTCCCTCATCCACGCAGTCCTGTACCTGGAGCAGATCCTCACCACAGGTAGGTCTTCAGCTCACATGTTCACTCTGGAGTCCAGAACCAGAGAGGAGACCAATACAGTCTTCTTCACCTCCTCCTGCTCCTCCTCCAGGTGGAGGCTGGCAGGATCAGGTGGGGGGTCTGGTGGGCGGAGTCAAGGTGGGTCGTTCCAGAGCGTCTCTGCCTCTGCAGGTAGAAGTGGAACGTCTCACTCCTCCAGACGACTTCCTGGTCTCTCTGGAGCTCCACCTCCTGCTGGTCTACACCGGGAAAACTAGGCTGGCTAGGAACCTGCTGCAGGTCTGATGGTGATGATGATGATGGTGATGGTGATGGTGATGATGGTGATGGTGATGATGATGGTTTTATCTTCAGGATGTGGTTCGTAGTTGGTACAGTCGTCTGCCCTCGATGGTCCAGAACGTCCAGCAGCTGGTGGCGAACTCAGAGGAATGTGCCAGAGCCTGTTCAGAGGGTGAGTCTACATATACAGGTACATATATACATATATACATATATACGTATATACATACATATATACATATATACGTATATACATACATATATACGTATATACGTATATATGTATATATGTATATGTATATATGTATATGTCATGTGTTAAAGCTGCATTCTCTCTAGTGTCCACCAGGGGGCGACTCCTCTGGTTGTATAGAAGTCTATGAGAAAATGACTCTACTTCTCTCTTGATTTATTACCTCAGTAAACATTGTAAACATGAGTTTATGGTCTCAATCTCTAGTTTCAAGTCTTCTTCAATACAGCATGATGTTCATTTAGTAAATGATGGTCCATTTAGAGTCACACAGACCATAAAGCAGGGGATGCTTTAGGGGCGGGGCTACACAGTGATTGACAGGTTGCTACGTCACTCCTCCTCAGTCCTGATGTGCTCACTTCCTGTTCACTGGTTGATAAAAACATCCCAGAATGCATTTCTTCCAACCTTGAACATGTGCCCCCCCCCTCAGGTTCTCTGTCCAGACTGGGGGGGTGTCTGGACCGCTCGTGGCAGCAGAAGAAGCTGATGGCTCCGGGCTGTGAGCCGGCCTCAGTGAGGACCATGATGGAGGCCCTGAGGCCGCTGGTCCTGGGTCAGAGCCTGGCCGGTGCTGGGGGGGGGGGCTTCCTCTACCTGCTGACCCGGGAGCCTCAACAGCGGGAGGCGGTGCTGCAGGTCCTCAACAACACGCCGGTAACACACACACACACACACACACACACACACACACACACACACACACACACAGGTTGACTGGGTTTCTGAGGGGTCCTCTGGTTTGTTTCAGGGTCTGGGAGACTTCAGTGTTCACTCAGTGGAGCTGGACATGGACGGGATTACAGTCCTACCTACATCCTGAGGACACACACACACATATACATATAAACACACACACACAAACACACACACACACACACACATATACATATACACACACACACACACACACACACACACACATATTTTTCTTCAAATGATAATGAAATGAATGAATGTATATTAATTGATTAAAACATATCTTGTTATGTTTAATGAAGTATAATAATGTGTTTAGAGCTCAACAGTTCATAATTCATCTCTAATATCTGTATTATATTCATTGTGTCCGTGTGTGTGTGTGTGTGTGTGTGTGTGTGTGTGTGTGTGTGTGTGTGTGTGTGTGTGTGTGTGTGTGTGTGTGTGTGTGTGTGTGTGTGTGTGTGTGTGTGTGTGTGTGTGTGTGTGTGTGTGTGTGTGTGTGTGTGTGTGTGTGTGTGTGTGTGTGTGTGTGTGTGTGTGTGTGTGTGAAGATAAAAGGTTTTTAACGGCTCATATTTTAAACATTAAACTGTTTTTCACTCTGAAGTCAAACATAAATGAAATAATAAACATATTTGATATTCTACGTCTTCACTCTTTAATCATCAGTGATCTCTGATATTATATATTATATTATATATTATATTATATTATGATGGATATTATGTTCTCGTTGACGTTTAAATCTTTTATTATAGAAGTATGAGATGTTAAACTAAATGTTTCTCTTCATATCTTTCATCAAATCTCTGGTGAAAGCTGTGATGCTGAAGTTTATTTCTTCATTCTCTGACGTACAAAAAAGAGACAAATCTCAGAAAACACTTTATTCATTATTTGTTGGTCTGACAAAATGAAAATCAATCTTTTTCTTTTAGTGAAGAAAAGTAAATTATCATTATTATTATTATAAACTTTAATTATCAAACATTTCTGTAAATATTCAAACTCAAGAATGTTGTTAAAATGATGAACGACACAAAAATCCGCTTCAGGCTGTAAAAAGACGTGATGTCATTCTCTGAACGGACCAATCAGCTGCCTCCGGGCCTCGTGATGTCATTCTCTGAACGGACCAATCAGCTGCCTCCGGGCCTCACTTCCCAGCGACCACACTCAGCTGGTCTCTGATGCGTCCCAGTCCGTCCAGGATGGTCTCCCACCGTCAGCAGGGAGACCGGATCCAGGCCCGCCGACGGACACGGGTCCTCCATCTGAGGGAGACATGAGACCTCCTGAGTACAGAGAGACCTCCTGAGACCTCCTGAGTACAGAGAGACCTCCTGAGACCTCCTCAGTACAGAGACCTCCTGAGTACAGAGACCTCCTGAGACCTCCTGAGTACAGAGAGACCTCCTGAGACCTCCTGAGTACAGAGAGACCTCCTGAGACCTCCTCAGTACAGAGACCTCCTGAGACCTCCTGAGTACAGAGAGACCTCCTGAGACCCCCTCAGTACAGAGAGACCTCCTGAGACCTCCTGAGTACAGAGAGACCTCCTGAGACCTCCTCAGTACAGAGAGACCTCCTGAGACCTCCTCAGTACAGAGAGACCTCCTGAGACCTCCTGAGTACAGAGAGACCTCCTGAGACCTCCTGAGTACAGAGAGACCTCCTGAGACCTCCTGAGTACAGAGAGACCTCCTGAGACCCCCTCAGTACAGAGAGACCTCCTGAGACCTCCTCAGTACAGAGAGACCTCCTGAGACCTCCTCAGTACAGAGAGACCTCCTGAGACCCCCTGAGTACAGAGAGACCTCCTGAGACCTCCTCAGTACAGAGAGACCTCCTGAGACCCCCTCAGTACAGAGAGACCTCCTGAGACCTCCTCAGTACAGAGAGACCTCCTGAGACCTCCTCAGTACAGAGAGACCTCCTGAGACCCCCTGAGTACAGAGAGACCTCCTGAGACCTCCTCAGTACAGAGAGACCTCCTGAGACCTCCTGAGTACAGAGAGACCTCCTGAGACCTCCTCAGTACAGAGAGACCTCCTGAGACCTCCTGAGTACAGAGAGACCTCCTGAGACCTCCTCAGTACAGAGAGACCTCCTGAGACCCCCTCAGTACAGAGAGACCTCCTGAGACCTCCTCAGTACAGAGAGACCTCCTGAGACCTCCTCAGTACAGAGAGACCTCCTGAGACCTCCTCAGTACAGAGAGACCTCCTGAGACCTCCTGAGTACAGAGAGACCTCCTGAGACCCCCTCAGTACAGAGAGACCTCCTGAGACCCCCTCAGTACAGAGAGACCTCCTGAGACCTCCTCAGTACAGAGAGACCTCCTGAGACCTCCTCAGTACAGAGAGACCTCCTGAGACCTCCTCAGTACAGAGAGACCTCCTGAGACCCCCTGAGTACAGAGAGACCTCCTGAGACCCCCTGAGTACAGAGAGACCTCCTCGGTACCTGTAGGTCACGTGACCTCAGCAGGTAGTGGTTCAGGTCCAGTACTCACCTTGAGCTGGACCAGGCAGGTCGGGACGGACATACGACTGACTGAGTCTGAACCGGTCACCAAGTCCACTCTCCAGTCCAGGTCCTTCAGCTGGGGGAGAGAGACTACACACACACACACACACACACACACACACACACACACACACACAGCTTAAAGACACACACACACACTCAGTCTAGAGATGGAGGTGAAACGTGGATCTGGGGTGGACTCACCCTGATCACTGAGAGCTTCTGTTCTCCACGTCGGACTGAAAAACATCAGAGACACGTGTGATGTCATCACAGCCTGTAGTGACATCACATGCAAGCAGCCAATAGGAGGAGGAACAATCCTCAAGCTTCACTTTACACATTTATATGATTCAGCAACAAGTTATCATCAACTAGAGCAGAGAACGTGTTCAACCTGTTCTCCAGCAGGACCTTGGTGATCAGGTTCTTCAGACTGGAGTGGAACGAGTCGGGGAACAGACGGAGGATCTGCTCCGGAGAACCGAGGTTATAGGAGAGAACGTGGTGAGACAGAACGTGGAGGGAGTGGACCAGCTGGGGAGAGAGACACACACACACACACACACACACACACACACACACACACACACACACACACACACACACACACACACACACACACACACACACACACACACACACACACACACACACACACACACACACACACACACACACACACACACACACATTATTGTTTCCTCTCTTTTATTTCTATCATGTTTTATTGGTTATTCTCTTGTTTCTGTGACTTTGATCTAAAGCTGCTGTTTAAATAAAGTGTTTTTATTATTATATTATTTTTTTACTTATATTTCTGTTCTCAGAGCTTTATAGTGTGTGTGTGTGTGTGTGTGTGTGTGTGTGTGTGTTACCTGAGCAGCCTGAGCTGCGGTGACGTTGAGTGTTTCTGCCGTCGTCTCCACCAGACGCTGACTCGTCCTCCGGTGACTCTGAACACAAACGTCTCTCACGGCGTCTTTAGACGGAGCCTCAGGAGACGAAGACACGGTGAGAGCAGCTCTCCTTCACATGGTCTCAGTGTACAACATGAAGTACTAATACCACAGTGTACAGCTCCTCGTCATGCAGCATCATATCTATGATTATGATTATTGATGAATCATCGGAATGACTTTATATTCTGCTGCTAGTTTAATCTGTAATATTACATCATATTAATAATCTGAATGAAGTAACTAAAGATGTCATGAAGTACAATATTTCCTCTGACGTAGCGGAGGAGAAGTATAAAGTAGAGGTTAAAGTACAAGTACCTCATCATAGTACTTGTGTATATTTAACAGCCTGTAATAATCCAAGAAGACATGAAAACAAAGAAAGTTCAGTTATTATAATAAACAGCATTTATTTCATTAATCTAACAAAGATCAAAGTAATACATTTAAATATATTTAATGAGTTTACGTCTGTATAAAGATTATTATATTATAAACACACTGATGCTAGCAGGCTAACCGAAGCTAATCTGAACTCTTTATGAACATGAACTTTAATCAGAACGTTGGATCGAGTCTCGTTATTAAACTTTTATTGATATTCAGCATCAATACCTGCAGAAGAAGCTGTAAGTTGTCGAAATGTTCGCTCGAGACAGCGGCAGCCATGTTGACATGTGACGTCACGTGGAGTGTCATGTGACAGTCACGTGCCCCTGCTGCTCAATAAAATAATCTAATGATAGAATATATTATAGTACAACAGTCACAGTTTGAATACTTTTACTACATTTCACTGATTATACTGACATACTTTTACTGAAGGAGCATTTTTACAGTGTGATCTTAACTCCGCTTTATTTATTTATATCGAACCTTTCATACAAACATGCAGCCCAAATTGCTTCACATAGAAAATAATAATAAGAAAATAAAAAATGAAAACAATACTATATTTAACAATAATATAACAAATATGTACAGTATAAATATATATATCATATATATATCTTGTAGTTGTTGTAGTTCCGTCTTCCGGCCAACAGAGGGCGCAGCACCTGCACCTTTTTTCCTTCTCAACTTCCGCCTGTGGATTTAAACTTCCGCCGGAAGTCTGATCGGTCTCTTTTACCAGGCCGATCCAACATGGTGGGTATTTTTCGCATGCCTACCTGACTAATCTAAACTAATCCTCGCGTTCTGAGGCTATTTGTTCATCACTAGTTTAATCCACGGATACCGGAGAGTTTAATTCACCCAAAGATCAAAGTATTGACGTTAGATGACTCGAATAAGAGCGATTAGTTTGCGGTGTTGTAGCTAAGAAACTGCCGCTAGGAGAAGGAGCGGAGCCGCTGAATGAGAAGCGGTTCTCAGTCAGATTTATACCTGTTTAAAGAACCGGAACGGCAGAATAATAATGTCGTTCAATGGGTTAAAACACGGGCATTTAAAGCGTTTAATCGCTAATAAATATCACCCACGGTTAGCTTACGAGGCTAAACTGGAGTTAGCTTCGGCTAGCAACCGTTACCGAGCATCTCACCGGGAAACACTGGTTTAAACATCTCCGGTCTGCTCGGTGGACGTTAAAATAACACCAACATGAAGCCGAAGTGTTGTGTGGTTAATCGGCTCTGAGTCTTACTGTTTATGACGACATGTATCTGTGAACCACGATGGTTGGTCTCATTCATTCAGTTAATATTACGTCACATTCGTATTTAATACCCCACATGTCTGAAGATGGAGATGAACGAGACTTCTGCAAAAATATATCTTAAAATTCACATTAGCAAAGAATCATAGCTGATCTGTGTCTCTGTCTGTCTCTTTCAAAATGTGTTAAGACTCTGAAATCTGCACCAAGATGGCCGCCTGAGATTTCTTTATTTAAATTGTAATAGACTGTTTTGTGTTCTTCCTTCAGGGACGAGTCAGGACCAAGACGGTGAAGAAGGCCGCCCGGGTCATCATCGAGAAGTACTATACCCGACTGGGGAGCGACTTCCACACCAACAAGAGGGTCTGTGAGGAGATCGCCATCATCCCCAGCAAGAAGCTCCGCAACAAGATCGCCGGGTCAGTTTAACACGTTTAAATAGTTTATATAATCACGTCTGTCTACTTCCTGTATCGAAAGTGTTCATGACGTCCTCGTCGTCAGATCATTGATAGTACAGGAAGAGCAACATGAGACTCTTTCCCGTGTTTGAAGGATCCTCTGTTCCTCTCAGACCCTGAAGCTCTCACACAGCTTTAGACCTGATGTTAAGTTTAAACCTTAGACCTGATGTTTAGTTTAAACCTTAGACCTGATGTTTAGTTTAAACCTTAGACCTGATGTTTAGTTTAAACCTTTAGACCTGATGTTTAGTTTAAACCTTAGACCTGATGTTTAGTTTAAACCTTAGACCTGATGTTTAGTTTGAACCTTAGACCTGATGTTTAGTTTAAACCTTAGACCTGATGTTTAGTTTAAACCTTAGACCTGATGTTTAGTTTAAACCTTAGACCTGATGTTTAGTTTAAACCTTAGACCTGACGTTTCCTCCGTGAGCTCTGGTTACTCACTTCCTGTTCCGTGTGGATGCTCACTTGCTGCTGCAGGTATGTGACACATCTGATGAAGAGGATCCAGAGAGGTCCAGTCAGAGGAATCTCCATCAAACTGCAGGAGGAGGAGCGCGAGAGGAGGGACAACTACGTGCCCGAGGTCAGTGAACGCACCGCGAACGCACCTGAGCCACTGTGTGGTTCTTTGGTTCCACCATAAACACAGGAGAGGAACCCGGTGGTGACGGGACGTCGTGGTTCTCTGCTCGTCCTTTGAGCTGCACTTTGTAGAGAACATAGAGACAGTTATGACATAAATCATTAAATAAGAACAGAAACAAGTTTAATTTCTTTAATCATTTATATTATAAAAGTTGGAAAACAATGGAATCTAAATATCCAACATTGTTCACAAGTGAGGCTCCATGTGCTATAAATATTAAACTATTCACATGTTTCCGCCTCCTCTCTCCTCTCCTCTCCTCTCTCCTCTCCTCTCTCCTCTCCTCCTCTCTCCTCCTCTCCTCTCTCCTCTCATGACTTCATAGTTTCACAATTTAATGTTTTTACACAATCTGGTTAAAGTGAACGCTTTATTAGTTGAGACATTTTAAACGAGAACACAAAGAATAAAATGTTTTGCTCTGGAAGCGTTCGTCACACATGATGCGTTCAAGGACCGTCAAAGATGAAAATCTGACTAATGGCTGATGCATGATGTAGTTTTAGTGATTGTTTAGAAGACGTTTCCATCCTGCTGGCAGGTTTTAGGGTTCAGAGAATCTAACGAGATGAACATATTGCAGATTTAAGGAATTTAATTCAGGTGTTTGTTAATGTATATAAAAGTGTAAATTAATCAGCATCTATTTACCAGGTTATAAATGTGTAATAACTGCTGATAAAGAGGGAGAAGCTGCTCGCTGGGATTACACTAGTTGTGTGTATTTATGTTTATTATTTTAAAGCCGAGTATTTATTAAAATCAGATGATATGATTCAGGCTTATAGATGAAGATCCACATTGTTTGATGAATAAGTACTTTATTATCACGACATGAGACAATTCATGTAAAGTCTACTTCCTGTATCGAAAGTGTTCATGACGTCCTCGTCGTCAGATCATTGATAGTACAGGAAGAGCAACATGAGACTCTTTCCCGTGTTTGAAGGATCCTCTGTTCCTCTCAGACCCTGAAGCTCTCACACAGCTTTAGACCTGATGTTAAGTTTGAACCTTAGACCTGATGTTAAGTTTGAACCTTAGACCTGATGTTAAGTTTAAACCTTAGACCTGATGTTAAGTTTAAACCTTAGACCTGATGTTAAGTTTAAACCTTAGACCTGATGTTAAGTTTAAACCTTAGACCTGATGTTAAGTTTGAACCTTAGACCTGATGTTAAGTTTAAACCTTAGACCTGATGTTTAGTTTAAACCTTAGACCTGATGTTAAGTTTAAACCTTAGACCTGATGTTAAGTTTAAACCTTAGACCTGATGTTAAGTTTAAACCTTAGACCTGATGTTTAGTTTAAACCTTAGACCTGATGTTAAGTTTAAACCTTAGACCTGATGTTTAGTTTAAACCTTAGACCTGATGTTTAGTTTAAACCTTAGACCTGATGTTAAGTTTAAACCTGATGTTTCTTAAGTTTAAACCCGATGTTGCTTAAGTTTAGACCTGATGTTAAGTTTAAACCTGAAGTTTCGGAAGTTTATTTTTGTGGGAATAGTTTTCCTAAATTAGATAAAAAGTAGAAACGTAAACTCTGAGTGAGTTTAGTTGAATTAGAATATTTGTCCTCATCCTGAGGTCAGAGGTCGTCGTGTTCGTCTCAATCTAAACATAAATCTGAATATAATCTTTGTTAATGTCGTACATCTGAGGCTCATCGTAGCGCTGCAACTACTACATATTCATATAATTATCTTTATTATCGATTGATCTGATTATTATAAAGACTTAAATGTTCAATGTAATGATGCATTCAGGGACAGAGGGAGGAGGAAAAAGGAGACACGGATGAGACGTGCTGTAACTCGTACCTGGTTGTGTACTTGTGTACCTGGTCGTTTACCTGTGTACTTGTGTACCTGGTCGTTTACCTGTGTACTTGTGTACTTGTGTACCTGTGCAGGTGTCGGCTCTGGACCAGGAGCTCATTGAAGTTGATCCCGACACAAAGGAGATGCTGAAGCTGCTGGTGAGTCTCTTCACTTTACACTTTACTGCAGTAGGAAGTAACCGAGGTACTTGTACTTCAGTATTTAAATATTCTACTACTACATTTATCTGACGGCTGCAGAGTGTTTATAAAATGTATTGTATGTGATATTAAAGTACTGCTTACATTCCTCAAGTGTGGTATTAGTACCTCTACCACTGAGTACTAGAGTTATGTATTAATACCTCATCAGAGCAGTATAGAGGTATTTAAGATGAAATATACTCTCTGAGGTGAATACGGTGTTAAACGAGCTGCTGTGACGATCAGACTTTAAAATGTTAAACTTAAGTTAAAGTCTGAACGCGTCGTGTAAAGTGTCGACTTCCTGTATCGAAAGTGTTCATGACGTCCTCGTCGTCAGATCATTGATAGTACAGGAAGAGCAACATGAGACTCTTTCCCGTGTTTGAAGGATCCTCTGTTCCTCTCAGACCCTGAAGCTCTCACACAGCTTTAGACCTGTAGACCTGTAGACCTGTAGACCTGTAGACCTGTAGAGGTCTCAGACCAGCTCTTAACTGGTCCTCTCAGACTCTGGTGTTGAGGTTCTTCTTGTGTTCTCCAGGACTTCGGCGGTCTGTCTAACCTGCAGGTGACCCAGCCGACCGTCGGCATGAACTTCAAGCAGCCTCGAGGAGTCTAGACGTCTGTAAAGTATCTTACTAATAAAAACCCTCCGGGGACGAAAAGCCTGCTGATTGGTCGACTCCACTGCTGTTAAACCGCTTTATGTTCCGCTTTATTCATTCAACTTTATTTATTCAGCTTTATTTATTCCGCTTTATTTATTAAACTTTATTTATTAAACTTTATTTATTCAGCTTTATTTATTCAGCTTTATTTATTCAGCTTTATTTATTCAGCTTTATTTATTAAACTTTATTTATTAAACTTTATTTATTCCGCTTTATTCATTAAACTTTATTCATTAAACTTTATTTATTAAACTTTATTCATTAAACTTTATTCATTCCGCTGGAGGAAGCCGGTGATGTTGATAAATGTTCACTTTGTTTAATATCAGAAGCTTCTGTAACTCAAAGTGATTTAAAGGTTTTAATCATTTTATTTATTTTAGTTTCACTCTGAAGATAAAAGTGTTTTAACTTCATTTAAAGCTCGTTCTTCTTCATCTTCATCATTAAAGTATGAAGATGAAGCATTTTAAGTAAAACAACGTGTTTAGTGGTGTTGGTTGATGAAGGCTTCGTGTCTTTTACGTTGATCAAGTAATAAATAATAATAATAACTTTAAAGCACTTTAAACGTCTCAATCCACAAAAAACATCTTTTTTTCTCCCAGTTTATAAATATTTAAATAAGTCGTGTATAATTATAAAACCTGTTATTATTTGAATAAATCAAAGAGTCTTCAGATAAAACACCTTTAATGCAACAATGAATATTCATGAAGGAGGAACAACTTTAAAGCTACTTTACACAAGTTAATATAATTATATTCTACATAAACATGTTCAATCAATAAACATGTTAAAACACACTCTGGCCTCTGATTGGCTCACACACTCTGGCCTCTGATTGGCTCACACACTCTGGCCTCTGATTGGCTCACACACTCTGGCCTCTGATTGGCTCATAAGCACTTCAGCAGGAAGAAGTTACAGAAAGCTCCTCGAGGACAATCGCACATCTTCCCGATACGAGAACCTTTCCTCACCGCGCAGTGTTCTCCCAGGTCACACTGAGAACACAGAACCACACACACACACACACACACAGGGAGAAGCACATCAACACATGATTGGTGTGAGGAACTCGTAACGTTCTAAAGATGTGAACGTTTCCTGAGACGACGGATTCTTCGGCTTCACTACGAACACGTTGGTGAGTATTTAAATACAACAGGAGTACTTGATTAAGATAGAATACTGTGTATTTAAAGACAGTACTGTGTGCTGCGTGTACTTTAGTGGATATAACCTTCAGGGTTATAAAGTGTTATAATAATAATAATAATAATAATCAAAGGAAGTGGCGCCACCTTGTGTTACACAGACGTCACTGCAGTTGAAGAGTAAAACATGGAATAAATAATATATAAATTAATGTGTAGAATAAATTGTATATGAAGTAAATTATGTATAAAATAAACTAATACATAGAATAAGTGAGTAATATAAATATATATACAATAAAACATTTCATGAATATATAAATATAAAATAAATAATTTACAGAACAAAGTAAAAACAAGCGACAACTGTGTTTATGAAACAGAGTTAAAATATTAAATATGAAATGTTGTCATTTAATACTTAAAGACTTCTAGAAACATCTAGAGGTAAATATAATAAATATTAATAAATGATAATGTGTTTGAGACTCACAGAGGGAACTTGTCCGTACTTCTTCTCCCACGGATTGATCCTCTTCGTCTGAAGCTTCTCCAGAACCTCATGCAGAGCTCCCAGCTACACACACACACACACACACACACACACACACACGTCATAAAGCTTCCATCTTCCAACAGATCAAAGTACTGCATCAAACACCAGCAGTACTACATTTAGTAATGTACTTAAACACAGTTCTGAGGTACTTGTACTTAACTTGAATATTTCCTTTTACTTCTACGTTACGTCTCAGAGGTAAGTCGTGTAATTTAATACAAAAAATAATTATTAATAATTAAGGAACTTCACAAAATATCAACTGCAACATTAAAGGAGGCTGAGGTCCACCAGGACCAGGACCTCCATCAGGACCAGGACCTCCATCAGGACCAGGACCTCACGACACTGAACCGCTTCTTCCCGTCGGCTCATTAACAGCCGGCTGCAGACCGTTCAGACGGCTGCTGTTATTTTCCTGTTATCTGTTCGTTTGTGCACTTTATTATCTTATATTTCACTTTATTTGATATTTTTCTGTACATTTTAATATGTTCCTACTTTGCACTGTGTTGATTGTTGTTTGTTGTTGTTTATTGTGTTGTTTGTTGTTGTTTGTTTATTGTGTTGTTTGTTGTTTATTGTGTTGTTTGTTGTTGTTGTTTATTGTGTTGTTTGTTGTTGTTTGTTGTTTATTGTGTTGCTCCTCCCGTCGTGTCAGATTCCTCGTATGTTCAACAGACCGGCAATAAACGGTTCTGATTAAAGTAATGAACACATTAATGCATCAATAATTATAATAATGTAGTATATATTCTGCATTTTACTTTTAGGTACTGTAAGTACATTTGGAAGTATATTTTGTACTGAAGATACGTTGTGGTATTAGTACTTCTGAGTACTTTGTCTGGTCACTGCTGTCTAATCATTTAATGTCTAATTATGAGCTTAATTACAGTTTTAGTACCTTTAATGTTTTATTGAAGTATAAACAGAGATAATATGAAACAACACTAACGTTGAATATTACTGCTAAATATACAGTAAATATATCAAATTAAATGAATATTTAATCTTTGATGCCCGTTAAGTTCAGTGGTTTAGTCAAAATAATTCATAAGAATTAATTAAACAAGTTCCAACATGAATGAATGAAGTTTATTATTAAAGACTATTGTTGATCTCTATTCATACAATAATCTACTTTCTGGATTTTATTTTTTCATCCATAAATCAACAAATACCAAAATATATTTAATTTACTGTAATAGATAATAAATATTCACAGGAGATGCTGATCAGACGTAATCAGTTCATAATAATATGAATAAAATGTTAAAATAAAATATATAATATATTAAATAGTATATATTAAACAAACAACATATTGCTGAATAATCGAATAATGGATTAATCCTTACAGATTTAATTTATTACCAAATACTATTATAAACTATTACATTGGTTCTGTCCAAAAAACACACATTGAAAACGAATAAATAATAAATAATAAATCATAAATCATAAATCATAAATCATAACTGACCAGTCTGTTGGAGTTGGAGTACCCGTAGTCCTGGACGTCCCTCTCGTCCCTCTCGGCTTCCGTACTTCCTGTCGGGCAGAGCGCGGACAGCAGCCCCGCGAGCAGCACAGCTCGCGCCCACATGATGCCAGAAAAAAAGAACAAAGTTCCGCGAGCTGCGTTTCTGTCTCTGCTCCAGCTGTTTGTGGCTCACGCGCTGCTCCGCGCGGGATGTTTGGGTAGACGGCCCCGCCCACCTTTCAGACTCCGGACGACGTCACGGGTGTGACGTAGACTGGCTCCTAATGATCGGATGACTCATTAATAAAAGAAAACATATATCATAATAATATAATATAATAATTATGATAATAATAATTATAATTATATACAAATAATAATATAATAATAAATATACGACACCTTTCAGAACAACCTGATACAAATACAGTAAATTGAAGCCCGAGGCTTTAAGAATAAAACGTTAAAGATGAATATTAGACTAATCCATAAACAAATGATTGAAAGTTTTGTCAACGTTGATTTAATAGATTTTAGTTTGAGTTAAATTAGAATGTTGATGAAAATCAATTAAAACACAAGAACGTTAATGGATTATTAGATCTTTTTATTTATTTAAGATCTATAATTCTGAAAACTGAAACTGTATTCATGACTATAATATACCTGGTATTAGTGCTTTTACTGTAACACAGTATTTATACAGTGTGATATAAGTACTTTTACTGTAAGATAGTATTTCTATTGTGATGTATTACTACTTTTACTGTAACACAGTATTTGGACAGTCTGGTATTAGTACTTTTACTGCAGTAAAGAATACTTCCTTGATGAAGACTTTAATACTTCAGTGAGACATTAGATGAAGACTTTAATACTTTAGTTTTTTTGTCTTCATACTTCCTCGTTGAAGATTACGTGGATAACAGGAGAAGTTTCATTTGGCTGCATTCAGATCCGTCACGCTGGACCTTTAACGCTCGTGAACTCACTCCACTGTTTTCGCTCCACAGTGGTCCGAATGTCTGGAGCGTATTTATAAATGTGGTTCATGATTTATGAACAAATACCTGCAGAACTAAAGACATTTAATCAATCAAACTTTATTTCAGATAAGACAGAACATTAAATACTTACATTTGATATTCTGAGCATGTTAGCATTTAGCTCTAAACACCACATTCATGTGACATCATCTTTTTCTTTGTGGGACTAAACCGGAGGATTCTGAGATCATTGATTTTTGTTGATTCGTGATGTGTTTTTTTTTAACTTTGTGATGATCTCAGACTTTTCATTGACGACCACCGACTGAGCGGATTGTTGTGGGTAAACATCCGGCCTCCAAATCCTCCTGTTGTCAGCGAGGCATTAGAGTGAGATTCAGAGCTGACAAAGATCCACTATAAATAAACCTGCAGACAGTAGAGAGGGTTTAAAAACCCGTCTCCAGGGCACGATTTGGTCTGTGATTGTCTCCGAATGTCCTCATCATCACAGCCACCCAGAAATATCCTGCTGACTGGCAGAGAAAGTGAGGATGAAAGCTGTCGGTATTCACTGCAGAGAGGATGAGGATGCAGCTCTGCATCTTTTGATCATTTCTTCTTCTTCTTCTTCGTCTGTGGGTGTTTGATCCTCCGCTGGGCTCTGGGCCATTCTCCCTCTCACTCTTCTTCTATCAAACAAATTTCTTTTCAACATGGAGTTGCTTAAATAAGCAGTTGAGGATGGAGTCTTTCCTTTGAGGATTACTGTTTTGTGCACGTTGATGCATCTTGACCTGCAGAGAGCCGAGGGAACGAGGAGTCATCAGGGAAACGCACCTCGGCTTTGTCCTTTAGCTTCATTTAGCTTTATTTAGCTTCATTTAGCTTTATTTAGCTTCATTTAGCTTTATTTTGAAAGTGTGTACTAGAGAGGAGACAGGAAATGACTGGAGGGACGACCTCGTCAGCATCTCAAACCCAGAGGTCACCACGATGCCCAACTGGTGGGTTGTTGTGGCTCATTTCTGGCACGTCTGGTTGCGGATGATGATGACGATGATGATGATGGTGATGATCACCCTGACCACAAAAAGACTCAAAACGACCTGAAAGAGGCTGCATGGTTTCTAGTTGTTTTGTGTCTTTCTCATGAGGACGATGTACCATGAGCTGGTTGAATTGTGAAGACCAACACGGTCCCAAAGTTCATCTGAGAGCTCCGACATGGAGCAGATAAACACAATAGAATGAGTTGAAATGAAGACGGATCAGTTTCTCTGTGAAGCTCTCGAGGGGAAGAGAAATCCAGCTCCATCAAACCAGAGGACGAGAAACATCCAGAAACGTCCTCTGATCGCATCGGTACGGAGGAATAATGACCTCGTGGTGTCTTCTGATTGGAGCTCCTCACTGATGTCACAGGAGTCAGATGATGAAACCCTCGTTCACAGCGCTGAATGGGATGACTGGGATGGATGGGATGGATGGGATGGATGGGATGGATGGGATGGATGGGATGGATGGGATGATTCCCCTTCGTCATGTACTGAGCGTTGAACAAGGACGGATCACTGAACGGGCCCAAGGAGTCAGAGGGCCACTGGGCCTGAGCCTCTGTGAGAAGTGACGGTAACGTTTCTTGATGGAAAGTCAATTGAAATCACAAAAGACTCAAGACGACCACAAAGAGGCTCAAAACCACCACAAAGACTCAAAACCACCACAAAGACTCAAAACCACCACAGAGACTATGAATTATGTGAAATTATGATACATGTAGTGTATTTAAGAAACATTATTAAATGATAAAATAGCTCTAACTGTGTGATTGTGTGTAGACCAGCAGAGAAGGCTTTGCAGGCCCTGACGGCCACCACTGACTAAAACACACCTAACCGGAGAGAAGTTCCAGCATCACGGAGGAAAAGAGGATTTATGAGCCTGAATCCCTGAAGTGTCCGTCAGGCCGGCGGAGGATTAGCACCACGTGGTGAACGTCCTTCAGCCTGACAGCAGCTTTACTCTCCAGAGGAGACGCAGCGTGAAGAAGTCCTTACATAACGCTCTCAGTGAATAAACTTCTGCTAAACAGGCTGATGGGAAGAAAAAGTTTGTTTGCAAAAGAGCTGGACTCAAAAAAAGTAAAAGTCAGCAGTTCTGAGGACGGAGCTTCATGAAAGCTGTGACGTTGACAGGAAGTGGTGATCCGTCCGGCTGTGATCCAATAAGCTGCTCGTCTCTTTGAAGCGCTTCACTTCAGACTCATTACCGCTGCGCTCGGGTTCTGATGAGCTTTTTATCTTCTATTTGTTCTTTACACGAGCTGATGAAGTGGCGTTTATCATCACGAGTCTATCCAGTGTATATAACCTATCAAACAAAGCATTATGGGATGTCTGACCATCTCCTTTTTACTTCTCTGCTTCTACGTGTAAAGAGAAGCAGAACAGAAAGAGAAAACACTCGATGACATGAATCAGCTGAGCGATGAAGGAAATAAACTTCTTCACTCAGCGCCATCTACTGGAGCGGTGCTTACATGCACTATATTTAAACATTTAGATAGATTTTCTTTAACAAAAAAACATGACAGATGTGTTGATAAAAAATAATAATTTTATTTCTGAAGTTTACCTTTAATAAAATCTAGAAGATTTGAATGATACAGATTCATAATCATTTAACCAAAAACACCAAAATCACACTTTCACACGATCACTCCGACATGTCAACGTCTCGTCTCTCCTGCTCACTGATTGGTGGATCGGTCCGTTTCCATGGTGATGTTCTGGTCCCAGTAGCCAGACCAGTCTGTGAAGGTCTGAAAAGACAATAGAGAGACGTCGTCGTTCATCTGCTCTTTGTCTTTATACCAAACGTCTTCACATTGTTTTGCAGTTGAAATATTTGGGATATGAACCTCCTCCGTCCTCTGTCCTCATTCCTCTGTCCTCATTCCTCTGTCCTCATTCCTCTGTCCTCATTCCTCTGTCCTCATTCCTCTGTCCTCATTCCTCTGTCTTCGTCTGGTTCTGCAGCTTGTTGCAGCCTCCTCACCTCCTCCTCTCAGCCTGCAGCCTCTCTGAGCCTCCTCCTCTCAGCCTGCAGCCTCTCCTCACCTCCTCCTCTCAGCCTGCAGCCTCCTCACCTCCTCCTCTCAGCCTGCAGCCTCCTCACCTCCTCCTCTCAGCCTGCAGCCTCCTCACCTCCTCCTCTCAGCCTGCAGCCTCCTCACCTCCTCCTCTCAGCCTGCAGCCTCCTCACCTCCTCCTCTCAGCCTGCAGCCTCCTCACCTCCTCCTCTCAGCCTGCAGCCTCTCCTCACCTCCTCCTCTCAGCCTGCAGCCTCTCTGAGCCTCCTCAACACCTCCTCTGGACTGAGCGAGGAGTCCACTTTGATCAGCTTGTCTCTGGACCTGGAGCCCTGCAGGATCAATATTATCATGATTATATGAAGACAGGCTCAGGAAGGATAAAGGAGGCATACAAAGGAGACTGGGTAGGACACATGGGGGGAGCTGCTGATGTTTTTCAGGACAGCGTGAGGAGTTTTTTAGGAAACCTTGTCGAGAGACACGCGACTCTTCTTCAGGTCCAGAACCTCAGCCAGGTAGCGGAGGAGCTCGGCGTTGGCCTCTCCGTCCATCGGAGGAGCCGCGATGGCGACGCCCACTGCCTCTGAGGAGACTTCTGGAAGAGCAGAAGAAGAAGAGAGACGATGATGTTCCCTCAGGTTGTCACGGTGACAGTGCTGTGTACTAAGAAGGACGAGTGTGACCTCTGACCTGTGACCCCGCTGTGTTTGGAGCCGGGCTTCACGTGAACCACGATGGAGACGGATCCACTTTTGTCTCGGGACACCGGACAGGAAGCTTCTTCTTCTGCTGCTCCGCCTGCAGCCGCTTTACCTTTCAGCTGGAGGACGTCACAGTGAGTCACACTGCACACTAGTACTTTATAGTACAAATACCACACATTTTACACAAACAGGAGTAGCTGCTCCTGGACCAAACACATTTATATATTTCATGTTTACAAATGAATGAATACCTTCTGGTCTCTAATACAGAGTAAGGCTCACTTTGACCAGATGAAGCTACCAGCAACAACATGAATACAGCAGTTTTACTTTCAACAGTATTTCTACACTGTGGTGTATACGTATATATATACATACATGTGTGTATATATATATATACACACACACACACACACACACACACACACACACACACACACACACACACACACACACAGGTATGTATCTCCTTCTTCCACCTCTCAGTATTTACCTCTGAGATAAAGTGGAGTAATGTTATTGTATCTAAGAAGTATAAAGTAGTAGAATTGATTGATACAAAAGTAAAGTACAAGTACCTCCAACGGGTAAAGTACCATCCGGACAGTACTTTGGTAAATACACTAATATATATATATATATATATATATATATATATATATATATATATATATATACTAGAGTATCATCTAATAACTCACCGCTTTCTCTTTTTTGGGCATTTGTTTGTTGTTTGTTGTCGTTAACGGACGGCGCACCGGGATGACGTCAGACCAACGGTTGAACGGTTGAACGTTTAACGGCTGAAAACATTTAGATAATCTTATAAAACTACAAGTTCTACTGAAACCCGACCGGGAGAACATCCACCTGCTAACTGTTAGCTCGATAGCTGTTAGCTTAACGCTCAGGGAGCAGAAATGCTAACAAAATGTAAACATCGTAACTTCCGCTTTTCAAAATACTAACGTCCGGTTTCTTTCATAGTAAAAGCCTCATTGAAAAAAACAAATGCCTGCAACGTTTGTTATGTAAATTTCCAGTTGAAACATCTGAATATATAATAGAATTACAAAGAAATCACTTTAACATGTAAAGCATTTCTTCATCAATATTGTTTCATATTTTTGTTTCCTTTTTTAATACGTTTATATATATTGTATATATTATTGTTTGCAATATCTATTTATATAAAATGTATATTATATTATATTTATATTTTATATTTTAATACAAACATTATAAAATATAAATATTAACAAATATAAATTGGTGGTAGACTGAGCTTTTGTCAAATTTAATAGAAAATAATAAAATAATATCTAATTTAACACAAATGAAATAATACAATGCAGCACTATGTCCTAATAGTCCCTTATCAACGTAAAACAAAAATGCAACTTCACAAAACTTGGAAAATGTCATCTAAGATTTTTATTTCCATCGAGGTAAATAAGATTTAATTCTCAGCCTTCTTATTCTAACCAGCGTCATGTTGAACCTTAAAACATGTTATAAATCACTGATCAGTCTCATTCTGCTGACATGGACCTTTATTTCATCTTAATACAATCATCAATAATGATGTTTTATAGTTTCATGTTTTGGATCTCACTCTTTATTTTTCTTCGCTGTAGTTTCAGTGCGTGTGGCAGCTGGGAGTGTCTGCGTGGTTTCCCCTCCTCTCCAAAACCATCCCAGTCATTACAGAGCGTTCGTAGCCTGCAGACACTCGCTGAGGGAGCACGAACACACGAACACAGAGAAGAAGTGCCGCAGCAGCACCTGAGAGCCTGAATGGAGAGCAGCCAGAGCCCGGAGGCCGAGGACGGCTCCTACCTGTGGTGAGGAACATCTACTGAGCTGCTTTTATTCTGGAGTTTGTTTGTTTGTTTGTTTGTTGGTTGTTCCTGAACGTCGCTCAGACTTTTCCCTTCATGTAGTGAAGCTTCCTTAAAGCTGGAAACAGTCCAGCTTCACATTCCTGCCGTGTCGTCGAGGGGCAGACAGGCTGAGACGTGGCAGAGCGCTCAGACCACATGAAACCAGAACAGCTGCTGGGTTACAGACTCACCTGGACCTGGAGCGTGCTGGTCCCGGTCCAGCTGCCTGGTTCATGTACAGGAGCTTTCTGCAGGTTTTCATCTCCATCACTAAGAATAGCAACTAGCAAGTCTTCCATGTAGAGCGTCTCATCACCTCTATGTACCAACGTACATCTAGAACAAACACACACACACTACAAACACACACACACATTACAAACACACACACACATTACAAACACACACACACTACAAACACACATTACAAACACACATTACAAACACACACTACAAACACACACACACATTACAAACACACACACACATTACAAACACACACACATTACACACACACATTACAAACACACACACATTACAAACACACATTACAAACACACATTACAAACACACACACACTACAAACACACACACACTACAAACACACACACACTACAAACACACATTACAAACACACATTACAAACACACACACACTACAAACACACACACACTACAAACACACATTACAAACACACATTACAAACACACACACACTACAAACACACACACATTACAAACACACACACATTACAAACACACATTACACACACACATTACACACACACATTACACACACACATTACACACACACACACATTACAAACACACACACACTACAAACACACATTACAAACACACATTACAAACACACACTACAAACACACACACACATTACAAACACACACACACATTACAAACACACACACATTACACACACACATTACAAACACACACACATTACAAACACACATTACAAACACACATTACAAACACACACACACTACAAACACACACACACTACAAACACACACACACTACAAACACACATTACAAACACACATTACAAACACACACACACTACAAACACACACACACTACAAACACACATTACAAACACACATTACAAACACACACACACTACAAACACACACACACTACAAACACACATTACAAACACACATTACACACACACACACATTACAAACACACATTACAAACACACATTACACACACACACACATTACAAACACACACACATTACACACACACATTACAAACACACATTACACACACACACACATTACAAACACACACACATTACAAACACACACACATTACAAACACACATTACACACACACATTACACACACACATTACACACACACATTACACACACACACACATTACAAACACACACACATTACAAACACACATTACACACACACACACTACAAACACACACACACATTACACACACACACACTACAAACACACACACATTACAAACACACACACATTACAAACACACACACATTACAAACACACATTACACACACACACATTACAAACACACACACACATTACAAACACACACACATTACAAACACACACACACATTACAAACACACACACACATTACAAACACACACACACTACAAACACACACACATTACAAACACACACACACATTACAAACACACACACATTACACACACACATTACAAACACACACACATTACAAACACACATTACAAACACACATTACAAACACACACACACTACAAACACACACACACTACAAACACACACACACTACAAACACACATTACAAACACACATTACAAACACACACACACTACAAACACACACACACTACAAACACACATTACAAACACACATTACAAACACACACACACTACAAACACACACACACTACAAACACACATTACAAACACACATTACACACACACACACATTACAAACACACATTACAAACACACATTACACACACACACACATTACAAACACACACACATTACACACACACATTACAAACACACATTACACACACACACACATTACAAACACACACACATTACAAACACACACACATTACAAACACACATTACACACACACATTACACACACACATTACACACACACATTACACACACACACACATTACAAACACACACACATTACAAACACACATTACACACACACACACTACAAACACACACACACATTACAAACACACACACACATTACACACACACACACTACAAACACACACACATTACAAACACACACACATTACAAACACACACACATTACAAACACACATTACACACACACACATTACAAACACACACACACATTACAAACACACACACATTACAAACACACACACACATTACAAACACACACACACATTACAAACACACACACACTACAAACACACACACATTACAAACACACACACACATTACAAACACACACACACTACAAACACACACACATTACAAACACACACACATTACAAACACACACACACTACAAACACACACACATTACAAACACACACACACATTACAAACACACACACACTACAAACACACACACATTACAAACACACACACACTACAAACACACACACACATTACAAACACACACACATTACAAACACACACACATTACAAACACACACACATTACAAACACACACACACATTACAAACACACACACATTACAAACACACACACACTACAAACACACACACATTACAAACACACACACACATTACAAACACACACACATTACAAACACACACACATTACAAACACACACACACTACAAACACACACACACTACAAACACACACACACATTACAAACACACACACATTACAAACACACACACATTACAAACACACACACACATTACAAACACACACACACATTACAAACACACACACATTACAAACACACACACATTACAAACACACACACACTACAAACACACACACACATTACAAACACACACACATTACAAACACACACACATTACAAACACACACACACTACAAACACACACACACATTACAAACACACACACATTACAAACACACACACACTACAAACACACACACATTACAAACACACACACACATTACAAACACACACACATTACAAACACACACACATTACAAACACACACACACATTACAAACACACACACACACACACACATTACAAACACACATTACACACACACACATTACAAACACACACACACATTACAAACACACACACATTACAAACACACACACACATTACAAACACACACACACATTACAAACACACACACATTACAAACACACACACATTACAAACACACACACATTACAAACACACACACACTACAAACACACACACATTACAAACACACACACACATTACAAACACACACACATTACAAACACACACACATTACAAACACACACACACTACAAACACACACACATTACAAACACACACACATTACAAACACACACACACACATTACAAACACACACACACTACAGTAACCAGAGCTGCGTAGTTTCTGACCAACACACCAACAAAAGCTAGAATAAATGACTCATTTAAATGAATCATTTATTCTTTGAGTTTTAAAGTGTTTAGTTTGTAATATGTATAATAATCACATCATTTATTTATCACTACTGAGACTTTAACAAACATAAAACATGACGTAGAGAGGTTGCAGGTTAAGATGTATATTTAAATTCATCTCTGACACACATGAAGATAAAGTTGTGAACACGCTGAATATCTATGATCAGAATCATTATAACTGTGTTATAACTGAATCCTGCTGTTAACACACATATCACCAGCAACAAGTACCACGAACAGCACAAGTACTAGTTGTAGTTGCAGTACCGGTAGCAGAAGTACTAGCTGTAGAACTAGTAGAAGAAGTACTCAGAGTACTGGGCTTTTAATTTAGGGTAAAACTTTACAATTTGTTAAATTGTTTAAACGTTTTTGTTCAAACTAAACATCTAAACATCGTTAGCATGTTAGCATGTTAGCATGCTGGATTAAACGTGGACTAGTTGTGTATTAAAAGATCGCTCTCGTGACAAACACATCATGGTTTTGTGTTTTTAAGTTTCTAGATTTCATTCTTTAACTTGTTCTCGTCGCGTTTACAGTTTCCAGAGAACTCCGTCTCTCAGACGGAAATGGAGGAAACGGTACGGAGGCCTGGACGGAAACAAGCTGCTGGAGCCCAATAAAGACCCAGACATGGACGGTGTGTGTGCGTGTGTGTCTGTGAGTGTGTGTGTGTGTGTGTGTGTGTGTGTGTGTGTGTGTGTGTGTGTGTGTGTGTGTGTGTGTGTAACACCCTGTGATTAGTGGTCTGCTGGTGTCTAAATGCAGTCGTCCCCACAGAGCTGCAGGAATCTGCTCCATGTTTCTACTTCTCGTCCTGCAGAGATTCTGAGGAAGTGACCTGGACGCCACAGACCGTTGTTGCTCAGCTACTTCTATAGATTTATTATTTCATGAGGCAACAATCTAAACAATCTATGGAAAGCTGAAAGAGCCATTACATGTTCACATGATATGTTTTAAGAATGTTGCTTTTGCATCGTTTTAACCCCAAAAGTGCTGTTTTTACGCCGCCCTACATCCCAACAATGGCAGAAACTTGCAGCACTTGCGCTGCTTTGATCTGGCTTCACTTTGACCGATTGGTTACAGAAACTTCAGGCTTCCTGGCTGTGCAAAACAGAAGGCGGGGCTCATTAGCATGAGCAAAGACGCTGTTTAAACCGCGTAAAAAGCTTCATTTTTAAAGTCCCCGAGAAGAGAAGAGCGTGTGAAAACTGAGTTTAATGACACGTTCTGCTTTCCATACTAACCAACACATTCTCGCTAAAAACTCGTCAAATACAGACGCTTGATCTGTGTTGCATTGTGTCCTTTCAAAATAAACTTACGTCCTCACAGGAAGTTAGATGTTGTGGTGGGAGGGGCTAATTATGACATCTTTAAAGTCTCTGTGGAGTTGAATTGCAGGTTCCTGTGTTTATTGATATAAAGTGTTAAAGAGATTTTATTTAATATCATCTGTCTCTTTGTAAAAGTGTTTAATTCATCATTAGAGATTAAAGCTTCTCATGAGGAGACACCACAGCTGCTGATCATCGTGTTTATTAGAGCTTCTTCTTCTCCTCCTTCTCCTCCTTCTCCTCCTCCTCTCCGGCAGACGACGGAGTGATGACAGACGGGAACCAGCAGAGGAACCCTGAGAACCAGGTAGACCTGCTTCAACCCGTCACACCAGAGCCCTTTAAAGAGAGGGTCGTGTCGATGGAAGTTCAAAATGCTTCATCGTCACGTGACTCACGTAGAATTCAGATCCAGGAAATACTTGGCGGGAAATTTGAATGGGTAGAAATCGGTAGAACTGTGATTTCTGGTGATTGGCGGTCAATGAATTAATTAATTTACAACATTCAAATAGAATCACATTTGAGGTACTTGTACGATATTTATCTTCACTTATCGATATTTTTGATTTAAAGTATTTTTACTGTGTGGGTTTCATACTTTAACTGTATTAGTATGTTTACTGTAACAGAGTATTTATACAGTGTTGAATTAGTACTTTTACTGTCACAAAGTATTTTTACTGCATGGTATTAGTACTTTTACTGCAGTAAAGAATCTAAATACTCTTAAGGTTTGCGGAGATCTTCTAAACTTCATTTGTTGGTTTTACGTTGGTTTAAAGGAAGCAGCACCTCGTCCAGCTCCCAGGAGCCTGATCCAGAACCAGGTCCAGAACCAGGTCCAGAACCAGGTCCAGAAGCCCGTCAGCCTCGTCAGTCCTGGACCTGCAGGTACAACGTTCAAAAACAAATCTGTTTCCTGACGTCACAGCGTTTAATGTTGAATGTTGCAGCAGAACATCCTTCTTATTGCTCGTCTCTATTTCATTTGATTTATTTTGTTTCATTTTTGACTCTTTTGTTTCTTCAGGTTTTGTATGAGTTTGGTTTGGTGGAAGGTTAGAGGAAGGCATTGTTTAATTTCTCTGTTTTTATTATTAGTTATAGATTCATGTTGAAAACTTTTCCTTGAGGGTAAAATAGTTGAGTAAACTCCACTAACATGACTGACTGACGGCTCACACAGTAAACAGAAGCACCTTTAAACCTTTAACACCAGAGACATGATGCTTTTCTGTGCAGCGGTCCCGGTGGTCCCGGTGGTCCCGGTGGTCCCGGTGGTCCCGGTGGTCCCGGTGGTCCCGGTGTCGCCCAGTAACGGCTGCCTGAAGCCCCCCCTCCCCCAGGCGGTGGTCCAGCCCGAGGACCGAGGCTCGCCCCGGTTCCCCCCCCAGCAGAGTCCATCCAAACGCCGAGCGTAAGTCTCTTCAGGTCCCTTCAGGCCTCTGAGGTCAGCTTTAACCCCCGACCCCCCTCACGGAGCTCCTCTGCTTTCAGGGCTGCTGATGTTCTGTTTGACAGCTTCGCCTCCGACGGAAGAATCAACATCAACCAGTTCTTTGAGGTACTTTTACTCATTTACAGACGCACATCATTATGGAAGCCCATTACCGCCAGCAAAATAAAATAAAAAATCCACCCAAAAAAAATAAAAAAATAAAATATCTACCCAAAAAATAAATAATATATATATCCACCCAGAAAAAAAAAAAAAGATCATGTTTTTTTTTGTAGCCGGAAAAAAGTAAAAAAACAAAAAAAAGAAAACAAAAAAAAGATTATGATGTTTTTTTTTTTTGCTATCAATAGAGATTAGAAGTGCGCATCTCCTCACAGGTCCCTTCATCCTCTCGCCAGTCTTTCCATGAAAATAACATGCAATTCTACATATTAATACTTATGATATATAACATCTAACATTTACAAAAGTCACCAGTAATAGTTACCTTATTAAAAAATAAAATAAAATAAAATCCACCCAAAAAAAATTATATATATATATATATATATCCACCCAGAAAAAGAAAAAAAATATATATTTTTTTTTTGCATGTCGTATTTTTTCCGGCAGAAAAAGAAAAACATCATAATCATTTTTTTTTTTTTTTTACTTTTTTCCGGAACAAATACGACATGCAAACATTTTTTTTTCTGGGTGGATATATATATATCATTTTTTGCGGGTGGATTTTTTATTTTATTTTGCTGGCAGAAATGGGCTTCCATACATCATTCTAATACTATGAAGTACATAAAGTACTACTCTGTTCTCTGGACAGAAAACATGAAACATGAGCTCATGATGACATCGTGGGTATCTGGAGAGTGTGCGGGTTTCAGTACAACTACATCTTCAGTGGATTGTCAAAATAAAAGTCCTCTGCTGCGCTCATGTGTTCATGTTCTAAATATTTAGGGGATGTAAACTGTAAACGGTCATAAATATAAACTATTAATTATAAGAAACATTTTGGGATAATTTGTATAACATGATGCACAAGACATCTGGAATAATTCAATTTGATTTATCAAAATAATAGTTGGAAAGTTTCACTTAGTGAGAGCTTCATAGAACTTCAATAAAACGTTAGAAAATAAACAATATTGTGAAACATAGTAATAATTTAGTGAAAAAGTTTAAAAAAAATAAATGTAAATATTGCTACTCTTTAATGCTGATGGATTTAATATTGTTATTATTGATAAAACACTATAAATAAGTATATTTTGTTTCTTTTGCTGCAAAGAAGGCAATTATTTTATTTAACAACAATGTTTTTTTTATTAATAGTGTGTGAAAAAGAATTATAAGAGATGAGTTAATTACATGCAAACATTTATTTGAAGCGTTTCTACGTTGTTGTTGTTGTTGTTGTTGTTGTTGTTGTTGGGGGGGGGGGGGGGGTTATGATTATTGAGGTTGTCTGTCTTTGTTCCGTCAGGGCCTCTGGAGCTCCGGGCTGCACCGGTCCGACCCTCGACTCAGAGAGTGTTTCTTCCACCTGAGGAAGCTTCAGGACGCCGAGGGATCCGTGGACAGAAGCACCTTCCACAGGTGAGTCCTCCCCAAGACCCGGACCCTCTGCACTACTGTCCTTTAGTGTTACTCGGGGACTCACTCTGGGTCCAAACCATTAACCCAATATTCAATATTTGAGCTAAACCACTCAGAAATCTACATCCCATATTTTGCAGACGATATGCTGCTTTACCTCCAGATTCAGTTTGACAATCCGTCCGTCTGCTCATATCTCTGCATCTGATGTCATTTGTTGTGATCACAGGATGCTTTTAGTTCACGTTCAGGATGTTGTTGTAGGTCGTGATCTGGTTCTGGTTCTGGTTGGTGGTGTAAACCTGTTTGTAGTACCGGGTTTAGATTCTGGTTCTGGTTTCCCTGCTGTAGGTGCATCACAGGATTTGTCTCTCTGATCCTGAAAGCCCTGCAGGGACGATTCGTCATCCCAGATTTCTCCACCTTCACTGAAGAAACTCAGAAGTTGTTTTCGAGGTGTCGTCAGCTGTCGGCGGTCCAGGTGAGTTCTGGTCTTGACACCTGGAGGTCAGCAGGTGACTTCTTCCCACCCGGCCTTTTAACATCCTATGAGACACCGCGCTGCTGGAGACCCAGGACGTAGTGCTGGACCCGCTGGAGGGAAGGGAGGCACGGGAGAACCAGGACCAGGACTGAGAGGAGCAGACTGGCAGACCTGCTGCAGTAGCATGAGAGGTTTTCTAAAGGGAGTCTGGTTCTTGGGAACACAACCACCTTAGTCCACAGGGGGCGACAGAACCAACACAAAGTTAAAATTCCTCGTAGTAACTTAAAATAAAAGATCTGAAAGAAAACCAAGTAAAGTCTTTAGTTCTGGAGTGAATAAATGTTTTGATTATTCTTCAGGACATGAAGCATCTTGAGCATATTTGTGGTGCAGCCGCGGAATCAAACCTGGACTCAAAGTACTTTTTTACTGCTTTGTGTTTGTGTATTCAGGAGAAAGAGAAGGAGAGCAAGGACGGCACTAAGTGGGGCATCTCGATCTGCACTGTGGATGGACAGAGGTACGTCCGCAGTAAAGTATCTGAATACTTCCTCCACCGCTGGCTGTAGATCAGTTGAACTTGTACCTTGTCACTCGCATCTCAGTTTAGACCAACTTTTATTTTGTAATGAGTCATCACTTCCAGTAGCTCCTTCACAATAAAAGCCTTTGTTGTCAACAATGTGAGAGAAATGAATATTCAGTAAATGGGACTAAAAACACAGCCTGTCTTTGCCTGTCTGTCTGTCTGTCTGCCTGTCTGTCTGTCTGTCTGTCTCTCTGTCTGTCTGTCTGTCTGTCTCTCTGCCTGTCTGTCTGTCTTTACCTGTCTGCCTGTCTGTCTGTCTGTCTGTCTGTCTGTCTGTCTGTCTGTCTGCCTGTCTGTCTGTCTGTCTGCCTGTCTGTCTGTCTGTCTCCTCAGGCTGTCTCTGGGGGACTGGGCCGGCCCTCTGGTTCTGGGTGAGGTGTCATGGCCGCTGGTCTACGGTGTGGCGGTGGAGCTGCTGGGCTCTGACCTCGTCCACAGATACGTTGGTGTGGAGAATTACTCCAGACACGACTCTCCATTCACGCTCACCAAAACAGGTCCAGGACCAGTCGTCTGGTTTCTTCTTACGCTTCTAAAATCACATTTTTATCTTTTTTATTTTTCCCGCTTTACATTTTTGATTTTTAACCAACAAAACAGAAGAGAACCATACAAAAACCATACACATGTGGTCACATTAAACAGCATAGGCATCCTTACAAAGACACATATATATATATATATACATATATATATATATATATATATATATATATATATATATATATATATATATATATATATGTACACTGCATATGTATGGAAATTGGAAAAATAAATAAATAATACAAATATAAATATTTATATTTTTGCCTAATTTTAATTTTAATTTGATGATGGTACCCAGAAACACTGTCTGGTTTCAGCTTCAAAGTTAATTTTCGACCTTAGAATCTAGCTGAAACAAACATGGAGGATCTCCATGACAACTCAACATCTGAGGAAGGTGATGAGATCAAAAAGAAAGCTCCAGCAGCTACTAAATGGACCTCGTTTTGAGATTGTTTTGTTGCTTTTTCTCAGAGATAATAACGTGACAGGCAGAAAGTGGAGTTTCCTCCCTGACCTCATGTCTGTTTGCAGGAATCCCTCACAGCCCGCTCACTGAGACGGGAGCCATCGTTACTACATCTTTACTGCAGGTGAGTCACTCATCCATCATCCATCCTCCATCATCCATCATGCATCATCATTTATCATCCATCATCCATCATCATTCATCATTTATCATCCATCATCCATCATCCATCATCCATCATCCATCATCCATCATCCATCATTTATCATTTATCATCCATCATCCATCATCCATCATCCATCATCCATCATCCAACATCCATCATCCATCATTTATCATCCATCCTCCATCATTTATCATTTATCATCCATCCTCCATCATCCATCATCCATCATTTATCATTTATCATCCATCATCCATCATCCATCATCCATCATCCATCATCCATCATTTATCATTTATCATCCATCATCCATCATCCATCATCCATCATCCAACATCCATCATCCATCATTTATCATCCATCCTCCATCATTTATCATTTATCATCCATCCTCCATCATCCATCATCCAACATCCATCATCCATCATCCATCATCCATCATCCATCATCCATCATCCATCATCCATCATCCATCATCCATCATTTATCATTTATCATCCATCATCCATCATCCATCATCCATCATTCATCATCCATCATCCATCATCCATCATCCATCATCCATCATTTATCATCCATCATCCATCATCCATCATCCATCATCCATCATCCATCATCCATCATCCATCATTTATCATTTATCATCCATCATCCATCATCCATCATCCATCATCCATCATCCATCATTCATCATCCATCATCCATCATCCATCATCCATCATCCATCATTTATCATTTATCATCCATCATCCATCATCCATCATCCATCATCCAACATCCATCATCCATCATTTATCATCCATCCTCCATCATTTATCATTTATCATCCATCCTCCATCATCCATCATCCAACATCCATCATCCATCATTTATCATTTATCATCCATCCTCCATCATCCATCATCCAACATCCATCATCCATCATCCATCATCCATCATCCATCATCCATCATCCATCATTCATCATTTATCATCCATCATCCATCATCCATCATCCATCATCCATCATCCATCATCCATCATTTATCATTTATCATTTATCATCCATCATCCAACATCCATCCGCCATCATTTATCATTTATCATCCATCATCCAACATCCATCATCCATCATCCATCATCCATCATCCATCATCCAACATCCATCATCCATCATCCATCATCATTTATCATTTATCATTTATCATCCATCATCCAACATCCATCCTCCATCATTTATCATTTATCATTTATCATCCATCATCCAACATCCATCCGCCATCATTTATCATTTATCATCCATCATCCAACATCCATCATCCATCATCCATCATCCATCATCCAACATCCATCATCCATCATCCATCATCATTTATCATTTATCATTTATCATCCATCATCCAACATCCATCCTCCATCATTTATCATTTATCATCCATCCTCCGTCATCCATCCACCGGTGATGTCACTTCCTGTGATGCTGTGTATTGTTTATTTTTTGTCTCCAGCTGGCGGGTCGACTGTGTGCTGAGGAAGAGGAGAAGTACGACTCAGTAAGTGACAAAGACACTGAAGAAAGTACTGGTGAGAAGTAAAGTACTCAATTTAAGATTAGATACAACTTTATTCTCCTTACACACAAAACCATATAGTTACAAAGTACAAATTCAAAGTATTTGTACTTTACTTGAGTATTTCCATGTTCTGCTACTTTGTACCTCTCTCTCACTACATCTCAGAGGTACATATTGTACTTTGTACTGTACTACATCTCAGAGGTACATGTTGTACTTTGTACTGTACTACATCTCAGAGGTACATATTGTACTTTGTACTGTACTACATCTCAGAGGTACATATTGTACTTTGTACTGTACTACATCTCAGAGGTACATGTTGTACTTTATACTGTACTACATCTCAGAGGTACATAGTGTACTTTGTACTGTACTACATCTCAGAGGTACATGTTGTACTTTATACTGTACTACATCTCAGAGGTACATAGTGTACTTTGTACTGTACCACATCTTTGTTTGTAGGTGCTGAACGTCATCCGAAGGCTCTGCAACAAGGAGCACGTCAACTTAAACTGCACCAGGTACTAATACTTCTATAAAACTATTCATCCGCCACTGCAAATAGTCCCAAACAAAGTCTCTATTGCCTTCTGTTTGTTTGATCAAAACTACACGAGTCACTGATAAAACTGTGTTTCTATAGATTAACGTCTTCAGTAGGAACCAACGAGACAGATTTATTAAATAATGAATATCTTAGACAGTGAATAAAACATGAATAAGCTGATTACCGACAGTATAAACAATATGAACAGTGTGTAATACACGAAAATAGAAATACAAGTCTGAGTATAACATGCCCGGCCTGAAAGCCGTTGAACTGTCCGTGATATCTGGGACTTCCACAACACGTACTGAGCAGAACTAGAGGTGGTTTTTTCCACGGTTAATGGCGGACAGTGTGTGTTCACACCAAACGCGATGAACGCGGCGTGCATTTGGTGTGATGCACGCTTAGAGGGACGAGTGGTGTTCAGCCTCACGAGATCAGCAACAACAGGTCTGTGATGCTCTTAGAGCCACACTGATGGATCAGCGCGTGTCTGCCCTTCACTGAGAGGCGTGGGTAAACCCGCTGAACCCCACTCCTGATATTAGTCCACTTATTGTTTTAAATCATGACTTTAACAGCTCAGGGATGTTCAACCTGTTTGTGCACTTTGTGAAGATGTGTTGCTCTGTGAATGTGCACTGAGGCTCTGATTGTGATTAAAGGGTTGGAGATGAATGCTTCTTAGTTTTTTTTATCCGATTCATCGATTAATCGAACAAATAATCGACAGATTAATCGATTATTAAAATAAGCGTTAGTTGCAGCCCTACTTGAGTCCTTAATAAAGTTTTCACTGATTGACTCGTCTGTGTTGTTGTTCAGTTATCAGAGCAGCAGAACGTCCAGCGTCAGACTTCACGCTCTGTCCTTCTACCTGCAGGAGAAAAAGGTAACGTCCTGTTTCAAGACATCTGTAGACTCAATCGGTCCTTCATCTCGTCTCTAACTCCTCCTCCTCCTGTCCTCCTCCTGTCCTCCTCCTTCTGTCCTCCTTCTGTCCTCCTCCTTGTGTCCTCCTTCTGTCCTCCAGTGTTTCCCAGATAAAGTGGACGTCAACGCTGCGTTGGATCTGATGCTGCAGGTAAAACACTTTAAGTCTATATACATATATATTATATATATATGTATATATATTATATATATACATATATAATATATATATGTATATACTATATATAATATATATATACATATATATATTATATATATGTATATATATATAATATATATACATATATATAATATATATATATGTATATATATTATATATATACATATATATAATATATATGTGTATATATATATTTATTGATACCAAGGGGGAAATGTAATCTTCACAGCAGCCAGATTCATTGAAATAATTCAAACTAAAGATGAGAAAGACGTCAAATAAAGAGTGAAAAGTAATCTTGATATATTTAACAGGAAACTGATGTTCAGAGGAATAATAAACATATTTAGTTCTTCTGGTTGTCAAATGGCCAAGTTCTGCTAATAACAAAATAATAATAATAATAATATAATAAATAGATTTCATATTTGGTCTGTTATGTAAATGAAGTGTACCATTTTAAAATAAACATGACGGGTTAAATAAAGCTGACTGTGTGTCTCAGTGCTCCTCAACAGAGATCACCTGTGAGTCCGGAGCCGTCATGGCCGCCTCCTTAGCCAATGGGGGCCTCTGCCCGCTGTCAGGTGACCAGGTGCTGTCACCGGCGGCCACACGGAGCACGCTGTCCGTCATGCAGGTGGCCGGGATGAAGGATTACTCCTCCACCTTCCTCTACAAGGTCCCGCCTCTGATCCTCAAAGTCACCTTTAGAAGTCTCACTGTAACACCTGAGAGTCATGACATCATCACTGGTCTGCAGCCAGTCAGGAGTCATGACATCATCACTGGTCTGCAGCCAGTCAGGAGTCATGACATCATCACTGGTCTGCAGCCAGTCAGGAGTCATGACATCATCACTGGTCTGCAGCCAGTCAGGAGTCATGACATCATCACTGGTCTGCAGCCAGTCAGGAGTCATGACATCATCACTGGTCTGCAGCCAGTCAGGGTCCAGCGTGAAGAACTGCAATAGAAATGAACAATAATTACAGATTACAGAGATTCTGAAGTGATGGAGTTGTTATGTGGTATAAATACTTTTACTAGAGTAAAGAATACTTCTTCCACCACTGTTTTAATATGGTTAATATTTGATGAATGTATTTATTCTCTTTTTCAGTCTGAGTTTGTTGAAACAGAGATCCAGTGTTTTG
Organism: Pholis gunnellus; assembly: GCF_910591455.1. Taxonomy (NCBI): domain Eukaryota; kingdom Metazoa; phylum Chordata; class Actinopteri; order Perciformes; family Pholidae; genus Pholis; species Pholis gunnellus. The sequence continues at coordinate 840,865 of NC_136533.1, forward strand.
TGTTGTGAGAGGCTCTTATTCTGAAGAGTCATGTGATCTCATATCTGAGCTGTGATTGGTTGCAGACGTCGGTGCCGGCGGCGTCCGGCAGCCACGGCCTCCTGCTGTCGGTGGTTCCTGGTGTTCTGGGTCTGGTGGCGTTCTCTCCAGAGACGGACGCCTGTGGGAACCCGTGGAGGGCCGTCCACTTCTGTCAGGTGACCCCCCAGCTGTGATAACAGGGTTTTATTTATCATTATGATCACTGTGATCTTTATTTAATTCACACGTTTTATGGCATAAAACATGTTGACTCTTAAAAAGGGGAGACATCTGTGACAAAGGAAAACAAATTAAAATTTAATTACAGATATAATATAAAACACTATAGTCTTCTTTCAGACTAGTGGAAAGAAAACATTTATTTTACTACTTTGTCTGTTTGCTTCTGTAGATTTCTACTAAATTTACCAAAAGTTATCATAACATAATGCCTCATTTGCATATTTAAACATAACATTTCGTAATCGTTCAAGTAGTTTTTCATGTTTAAATACTACGTATGTACAGTATGTACAGTATGTACATGTAGACTACAGACTGATCAGACAGTGTGATGAAGATCAGGATGTTTAAATCATTGATATTTACATATTTATTACACGTGTGTTTGTGTGTGTTTGTGTTTGCAGGAACTGATTTCCACGTTCCAGCTGCACAGTTTTGACATCAGGACTCCGTTCAGACAGGTTCTGGTCTACAGACAGTGGAAAGCTGAGTCTGAGGTGAGTTCACTTCATTTATCATCACCGTCTCTCTTCAGGGTCAATATTCTGATTCAATAATAACTTCTTCTCCTCTGCAGGGTTACCAGATCATGAACGTCCTGCTGGCTGCTTTTAAAGGAGACGTCCAGGCTCTGAGGAGGTGACGTCATGTTTTAATGATACACTCGATGATTACACTGATTATACTCTATTACCAATAACACACTGATTATACTCTATTACCAATAACACACTGATTATACTCTATTACCAATAACACACTGATTATACTCTATTACCAATAACACACTGATCATACTCTATTACCAATAACACACTGATCATACACTATTACCAATAACACACTGATTATACTCTATTACCAATAACGCACTGATCATACTCTATTACCAATAACGCACTGATCATACTCTATTACCAATAACACACTGATCATACCAATAACGCACTGATCATACTCTATTACCAATAACGCACTGATCATACTCTATTACCAATAACGCACTGATCATACTCTATTACCAATAACGCACTGATTATACTCTATAACCAATAACGCACTGATTATACTCTATAACCAATAACGCACTGATCATACTCTATTACCAATAACGCACTGATCATACTCTATTACCAATAACGCACTGATTATACTCTATAACCAATAACGCAGTGATTATACTCTATTACCAATAACGCACTGATTATACTCTATAACCAATAATGCACTGATTATACTCTATTACCAATAACGCACTGATCATACTCTATTACCAATAACGCACTGATTATATTATACTCTATTACCAATAACGCACTGATTATATTATACTCCATTACCAATAACGCACTGATTATACTCTATAACCAATAACGCACTGATTATACTCTATAACCAATAACACACTGATTATACTCTATAACCAATAACGCACTGATTATACTCTATTACCAATAACGCACTGATTATACTCTATAACCAATAACACACTGATTATACTCTATAACCAATAACACACTGATTATATTATACTCTATTACCAATAACGCACTGATTATACTCTATAACCAATAACGCACTGATCATACTCTATAACCAATAACACACTGATCATACTCTATTACCAATAGCGCACTGATTATATTATACTCTATTACCAATAACGCACTGATTATACTCTATAAGCAATAACGCACTGATCATACTCTATAACCAATAACGCACTGATTATATTATACTCTATTACCAATAACGCACTGATTATACTCTATAACCAATAACGCACTGATCATACTCTATAACCAATAACACACTGATCATACTCTATTACCAATAACGCACTGATTATATTATACTCTATTACCAATAACGCACTGATTATATTATACTCTATTACCAATAACGCACTGATTATACTCTATAACCAATAACGCACTGATCATACTCTATTACCAATAACGCACTGATTATATTATACTCTATAACCAATAACGCACTGATTATATTATACTCTATTACCAATAACGCACTGATTATACTCTATAACCAATAACGCACTGATCATACTCTATAACCAATAACGCACTGATCATACTCTATAACCAATAACACACTGATCATACTCTATTACCAATAACACACTGATCATACTCTATTACCAATAACACACTGATTATACTCTATTACCAATAACACACTGATCATACTCTATTACCAATAACACACTGATCATACTCTATTACCAATAACGCACTGATTATATTATACTCTATTACCAATAACGCACTGATTATACTCTATAACCAATAACGCACTGATCATACTCTATAACCAATAACGCACTGATCATACTCTATAACCAATAACACACTGATCATACTCTATTACCAATAACACACTGATCATACTATTACCAATAACACACTGATCATACTCTATTACCAATAACACACTGATTATACTCTATTACCAATAACACACTGATTATACTCTATTACCAATAACACATGATGAATAGATGGTGGTATTCAGACAGCATTTCTTCTTCTGTGGTTGTCTGCAGGTACTTCCTGTCTGGAGTGGATGTGAACGTGGTCGACTACGACGGACGCTCCGCTCTGCACGTAGCGGCCGCCGAAGGCCACGCAGAGGTCGTCCGCTTCCTGCTGCAGAACACCAGAACGAACCCGAACCTCCGGGACAGGTGAGACCTCACCGAACCTCGGGGACAGGTGAGACCTCACCGAACCTCGGGGACAGGTGAGACCTCACCGAACCTCGGGGACAGGTGCCGAGAAACCAGAAACTTGAAGCCAGTAAAGATCTTCTGACTCTTTATTTTTACACTATTTGACTAAAATGAGTCCAACAGGTTAACAGTGTTCATGTCTTTATTGGAGGAGTCGGTGTGTGATGTAGTGTCGTCTCTCCACCAGGTGGGGGAGCTCTCCTCTGCAGGAGGCCCAGAGACACAACAGGGACGCTGTAGTCCTCCTGCTGCAGGACCCCGTCTCACCTGGGCCCTGTTAGACTGAAGAGACCAGCTGAATAGAACCTGTTAGACTGAATAGAACCTGTTAGACTGAAGAGAACCTGTTAGACTGAATAGAACCTGTTAGACTGAAGAGAACCTGTTAGACTGAATAGAACCTGTTAGACTGAAGAGAACCTGTTAGACTGAAGAGAACCTGTTAGACTGAAGAGAACCTGCACGGATGCAAACAAAGAAGGTTAAAGATAAATGAATCAATAAACCTGCGAGAGGAGGAAGAAGATATGTTACTTCAGTAAAAGTACCAATACTACAGTGTATAAATACTCAATGGAGGACAGAAATAGTAATAAAGCATTTCATTAATTAATCACTAATTGTACAATGAAAGTAGGTGTTTATAAATCATTTTACTGATGAATTAAATGATCTATAAGTATAAACAAGTCTGGTCCTTAATAAAAAGTCTGCATTGAAAATTTTACTTCAGTAAAAGTACCAAAGTATCATCATACTTAAAGTACCAAAAGTAAAAGTACTAATAATGCAGAATAATATATATTATATTATTATAATTATTGATGCATTAATGTGTTGGAAATACTCCAGTATTGTATAAATACCAGGAATACTTGAGTAAATGTACTTAGTTACTTTCCACCACTGGATAACTTTTGTGAATTAATTAAATTAAATTAAAACCAAGTTTTCTTTGGAAGGAAAGTCGTTAATTTAAAGACTGAAGAGTTTGAAAATTCAGTGAGTTTAACTTTATACTTTATATGTTATTCTTTGTACTTATTTTATTCTTTGTACTTTGTTTGTGTACTTTGTTTGTGTACTTTGTGTACTGAAGCTCCTTCAGTGAGTAATTCATATTCTGTTCACATCGGTTTCTGTTCTATTGGCGACAGAAGCTGCTCTGGAATCAGCTTCTGCTTCTTTTGTTTCTACTTCCATCGACTCAAACTGACTTCTATTTGTTTCAAGACTCAGAAAAAGTATCAAATATTTCAGATGTTTGTCATTAATGTGAGGATTTAGTTGATTTTAGCTTTATATTTAAAATGTACTTGCAGTCAAGAGTAGAAAAACATGAAACAGTTTTTTATTGACTTTGTTTTCATGGCGGAACTTCTTCTCATGTTTATGTGTGTTTTCCTCATGAATATTTATGAGATGAAGGGTTCTGAACCAATCATCTTCTGAGAGGCCGGACGCTGCGTCAAGCTGGAATCAGACCTCTACCGGATGTTGGGCATGTACCTTCACAATAAAAGCATAATTTCGGCAGTAAAGCGGTTCAATTAATTTGTTTCAATACTTCAGTAAATATTTATTTTTTCCTGCATCGTGTTTCCATATGAGTGAGTGACTCAGATAATAATAATAATACATGTTTTAAAGAGTTCTAAGAGATTAGATTGGTACACTAATTTTATAAATACTAGAAATGATCAAGAGGGAGAGTTTGTTATTTAAATGAAATGTCTTTTGGTTTTAGACAAAATAAGACATTTTAAGAAGTGCTGCCTCTTGACATTTCATAGACTAAATGATGAATCAAGAACATAATCAGAAGGTTAATTGATAAAGTCAGTTGCAGCTTTATTATCGAGCACTTTTTAAAAGAATACATGTCAATAAAAGTGCTTTACATAATGTGCAAAGTGGAGGAAGAAGAAGAAGAAGAAGAAGAAGAAGAAGAAGAAGAAGAAGAAGAAGATAGGGAGTTCCCAAACAGAGACAGAGAGGTGATTTAAATGCTGTTAAATGTTTCTCAAAAAGATCAGAGTCAGATTTATCATAAAGTAATAAGTACAATAAGGAAATCATAGAACATAGTGACACTTTACCACAGAAGAAGAAGAAGCTATAATGAACTGAAGGATGGTTAAATCAAATAATGTGAAACTAAATCAGTGGTGAAAGAAGTACTCATAAGTAAAAGTACTCGTTCTGCAGAGTAATACAAATGATATCATTGTATAATAATTATTGATTCATTAATCTCTTTTAATGACTTTATATACCGCTCTGTGGCCTTTAAATACTTTAACCGAAGTAAACTTTGAATGCATATCTTTTACTTACAATGGAGTATTTTCACAATGTAGTAGCCCTGGAGTACTAAGTACTTTTACGGAAGTAAAGGATCTGAAAACTTCTGTCACAATAAACGTTACATGTACTTGACGCTGGACTTTTACTTTGAAGGCTGTAACAGGAAGTGATTATAGTTAGCTTTGCTAGCTTTGTTTAGCCGCATTCTCTCCAGCCTGTTGAGCGGAGCAACGAGCGGCAGTCGGGTCCGAGTGTCGGAGAAGAAGAGTCACAAACATGTTTGAGTTGAGGAAGTAGTCCGTCACTCTCACAACAAACTGTTGTTGTTTGTTTGTTTCCGGTAACCGGAGCCATGCATGCAGAATGAGAGCCGAAGAAGAAGAAGAAGAAGAAGAAGAAGAAGAAGAAGAAGAAGAAGAGCGTTTCTTTTGGTTTCGTTGTCTGCAGAGAAAGAAAAGAAAAACTTTTAATTTAATTGGACTGAAGCGGGTCTGAGGTGAGTTATGGTTCATATAATATATATTATTATATATTATATTATATGTATTATTTATGGTTCACACAATACATATATATATATATATATGTATATATATATATTTATATATACATATATATGTATTATATATGGCTCACCGGGACTACATGACTCCTAACCCGCTAACAGAGGAGTCGGTGTGTTGAGTTATTTTTCTGAACAAACACACTCATTGGTATTAATTATAAATAAATAAAAACGTTTCCATTATTAAACATGACGACTTTAAAATGATTTTAAAGTCTGTAAACAGATCTACAGGTGGTCTAGAGACTGTAAACAGATCTACAGGTGGTCTAGAGACTGTAAACAGATCTACAGGTGGTCTAGAGACTGTAAACAGATGTACAGGTGGTCTAGAGACTGTAAACAGATCTACAGGTGGTCTAGAGACTGTAAACAGATCTACAGGTGGTCTAGAGACTGTAAACAGATCTACAGGTGGTCTAGAGACTGTAGACAGATCTACAGGTGGTCTAGAGACTGTAAACAGATCTACAGGTGGTCTAGAGACTGTAGACAGATCTACAGGTGGTCTAGAGACTGTAAACAGATCTACAGGTGGTCTAGAGACTGTAGACAGATCTACAGGTGGTCTAGAGACTGTAAACAGATCTACAGGTGGTCTAGAGACTGTAAACAGATCTACAGGTGGTCTAGAGACTGTAAACAGATCTACAGGTGGTCTAGAGACTGTAAACAGATCTACAGGTGGTCTAGAGACTGTAGACAGATCTACAGGTGGTCTAGAGACTGTAAACAGATGTACAGGTGGTCTAGAGACTGTAGACAGATGTACAGGTGGTCTAGAGACTGTAGACAGATGTACAGGTGGTCTAGAGACTGTAGACAGATGTACAGGTGGTCTAGAGACTGTAGACAGATCTACAGGTGGTCTAGAGACTGTAGACAGATGTACAGGTGGTCTAGAGACTGTAGACAGATCTACAGGTGGTCTAGAGACTGTAAACAGATCTACAGGTGGTCTAGAGACTGTAGACAGATCTACAGGTGGTCTAGAGACTGTAAACAGATCTACAGGTGGTCTAGAGACTGTAGACAGATGTACAGGTGGTCTAGAGACTGTAGACAGATCTACAGGTGGTCTAGAGACTGTAGACAGATCTACAGGTGGTCTAGAGACTGTAGACAGATGTACAGGTGGTCTAGAGACTGTAGACAGATCTACAGGTGGTCTAGAGACTGTAGACAGATGTACAGGTGGTCTAGAGACTGTAGACAGATCTACAGGTGGTCTAGAGACTGTAGACAGATCTACAGGTGGTCTAGAGACTGTAGACAGATGTACAGGTGGTCTAGAGACTGTAGACAGATCTACAGGTGGTCTAGAGACTGTAAACAGATCTACAGGTGGTCTAGGGTCTTGTAGACAGACTTACTGGTAGTTTATTTATTGTAAAGACCCAGAAACGTAGACCTGGACTTAGTTTAAGTCTTTACAGGTGGCCTAGAGTCTGTAAATAGGCCTACAGGGGGATTAGCTCTTATAAAGAGACCCTCAGGAGTTTAGTTCTTGTTGACAGTCCTACATGTGGTTTATGTTTTAAGTCTGTAAATAGACTTACAGGGAGTTAAGGTCTTGTAGTTGGACATAGTTTAGAGTTTACAGGTAGTCCTTAGATAGACCTACAGTCAGTCTAGGACCTAGACAGAACTACAAGTTTTCGTAGAGTCTCTGAATAGACTTCCTGGTGGTTTAGATCTGTAGTGAGTCAGACCTGTAGACAGCAGCTAGATTAAGTTCTTGTAGAAAGGCAAAACGGTAGTTTAGTTGTTGTAGACCTCCAAGGAATTTGGATCTTGTAGATGTTGATTAAGGTAGATCAAGGTTTTGTAGACGACCAACATGTAGTTTAGAGTCTTGTCGATAGGCCGACGGATAGGTTTAGGACTTTTAGGTGTACCTCTAGATAGTTTAGTTCTGTAAATAGATCTACAGCTGGTTTAGATCTGGTTGGTGGATCTACAGCTGGTTTAGATCTGGTTGGTGGATCTACAGCTGGTTTAGATCTGGTTGGTGGATCTAAAACTAGTTTAGAGGTTACACATGTAGTTTAGTTGTAGATTAACATACTGGTAGTTTAGCTCTCGTTAAGACACCTTCAGGAGTTAAGTTCCTGGAGACAGTCTTACTCTTCGGTAGAACTGGAGGTGTTTCAGAGTTCTTAGATGAACATTGAACCTACAGTTTAGGGTCTGCAGGTAAACCCACAGGTAGCCTTAGATCTTCGGGTAGTTTTTGCAGACAGACTTGCAGGTAGTTTAATTCTTGTGAGTAGACCTACAGGTAGATTTGTACTTGTGGACAGGTCTACAGGTACAGGTAGGTAGACAGACCTACAGGTGTGCGTACTTCCAGTAGACACACCTCCCTTTTACCTGCAGTCAGAAGACTGTATTTAGACTTTTTAACAATAAATACAAATTGCTGATGGTTCTGTCATCACTGTGTGAACCACAATCAGTGGTTTGGTGTTTGTTACTGTTTCCTGTTGACAAAGTGACGTCACAGCGCTTCTGTGTAGAGACGCCACAAATCCACCACAGAAGAAGAACGATTACAGAGAACAGTTTCTGTGAGAATCCAGTGCAGCGACAGGACGGCTCGGAGTCCACGTGAAGAATGCTTTGATCTTAACATCACTGTAATTTCTGATGCACACTCATTCATAACCATTTCCTCTAATTATGTGGACATTGTGGAACGGCATTCTGGGAAACGTAGGACATTAATAACAGATCAGGGGAGGTTTCCTAACAATATAATGGCATATGGAGTTTAGGGAGGGAAATGTGTTTTTGACTTCAAGCAGTGGTGGAGGAAGTATTCAGAACCTTTACTGAAGTAAAAGTACTATTAGTACACTGTTAAGATCCTCTGTAACAGTTAAAGTACTAATACTACACTGTTAAGATACTCTGTAACTGTAAAAGTACTAGTTAAAGTACTAAAGTACTGTTTCAGCTGTACTTGTTTCAGGAGTTACGTTGTTATCAATAACAAAACATATTTTATAATCTAAACACTGAACGAGTTCATAACTAGTTCCTTCAGCTGGTTAGTTATTGTGACGCAGTAAAAAGTTCAATATTTCTATCTGAGATGTGGTGAACTTGAAGTGCAAAAATAAAATATTCAAGTAAAGTACAAGTACTTGTAGTTGAGTAAATGTACTTTTAAAGCTGTTTTTTGTTATTCTACAAACGTAATTTGTGACTTTGATAAGAAAGAGTTTGGGATGACTAAACACAAGGTTTTCATTTGAGATGTTTAACAGTTTCTTACTGTGAAATCATAAACTACACACACAGTCATGAAGTCACGTGCTCTCTGTCGTGATGTCATCATTATGAGACCAAGCTTTTGTTTTAATACGATTGTTTTTCTGTTCACAGGAAATGATCCAAGATCACAATAATTGGAATGCTTTTAAGCATTCCAACAATTATTCTTCAAATCCTTATTCCACTATTTCTTCCATCCCCCTTTTTTTGAAACTCTTCTTCTTCATTTTCTAAGCTACAGAAACCGTTCAACTATCAAAATGTTCAGCTCTTTCAGCTCATGTCTGCTATGTCTCTTCATATTTCTAATCTTTAAACTTTTTGAATTATTAAGCTTTTTGCAACTTTTCTTTTGAATGGGATGTCTATGGAGAACATTTTTCAAATCCTCTTAAACTTCTTAAACTTTCAAATCCTTCTTCTTCTTCATACTTTCAGCTACAGACACCATTTCAACTTTAAAATACTGAGAAAACCCTGAGCTATTATTGAATGTTATAATCTTTTTGATATCTTTTACACTTTTTGAACTGTCCCATTTGAACTTTTATGATTTTTTCAGTCCTTTTCTGCCTTTATAATGGGTGTGTATTGCGCAGCTTAGAGTGCGTGATGTCACCGCTAGAGTGAAGAGCAGCTTCAGAATCTTGTGAAAAAAATATTTGTCTTTTGCCTTCGACGCCACAATTTTCACTCTTCATGCATCATTTTTTGATTTAATTGTAGCTAATCTTGTCCTTGTCGTAGACAAATTACTGTGGAATCCCACAGATTTACACATTTGGCTCAAAGAGCCGCAGAGCGACATGAACTCCAACCAACTGCTCCATTAGACTCCATGTTAAATATCACCACTCATCTCTCAGAGAAAGCAGACGGTATCAGTTTTGTATATTGCGCTGGAGCTCACATTTTCAACACCACAGACATAAAAACCACTTTACCGCATTTGCCAGAGTCTTATCTCTCTCACGGTATCCATATTTTATTGATTAGTCTCATGGTTTTGGTATAAAGGGCATATGTTTGACAGGTAGTTTTGATGAAAATCGCTGTTCACTCTAATCTCTCACACAGGTGCTCCAATCACCAACCAGTGACACACATGCACCCAAGCACACAGGTGTTTCTATGAGCTCGTTAGTGATGTTTATAAACACACAGAGGCACTGAGACACGTGATGCATTTCAGCCAATCAAATATGGGTATTCTGACAAGTTTCCTGATTCCAGTGAGATGTTTACACACCGTGACACACGAGGGAGAGACGAGGAAAGAGATGACAGCAGGACAATAGTTCTGATAGCTGTGAATGTTTAAACACAGGACGATCTCCAAATGAGAAAGACTGAAAAACTGTTAAACTTCTTCAACTTTCAAAGCCTTCTTCTTCCTCATACGTTCAGCTACAGACACCATCGTTCAACATTTCAACTAGAAGGGTTTTCAGCAGTGCAGTTTAAATGCTTTCAGGCTACAACATGTTTCAGACAGGTCGTCTCCCATTTCTGTATCTTCAGCAATGTTTTACAATTAATTTCAGCTTTCAGCATTCCAACGCATTTTCAGCAGGAAATGCATTTTCTAGTTTCTTTAGTCTTTCTTGTGACGGAGGGCTTCTGTTTTTAGGATTAGCCCACACACACACACACACACACACACACACACACACACACACACACACACACACACACACACACACACACACACACACACACACACACACACACACACACAGGGACCAGAAACTGAAGTACACAACAGTCTGTTTTTCTACATAATTGTTTTTACGTTATTTGGGTTATCTGGGCTTTTTGTTCTTTTATTACGGCTGAACCCAAATCTAATATTCGGGGGTTTGACCTTTATTTTGATGACTGGCTTTTGACTGTCTACCAGATGGGTCGTCATGGTTACATGGTGGCGCCTAACGCCCACTTTACAGATCAGAAGGTGAGACAACGTGTGTGTGTGTGTGTGTGTGTGTGTGTGTGTGTGTGTGTTTGAGGGTGTGTGTTATATCCACCAGGTCCTGTGAACGCTACATGTGGTGAACTGTGTGCACACATGGTCCGGTTCCCACGCACAACCTGTAGCCACACACACACACACACACACACACACACACACACACACACACACTTATATCAAAGCGTTCAGATTCTTTTCTTTTCTTTTTTACGGTTTTATCAAATATAGATTTCTTAAAAACATTCTGCACAACAATTAATAATTGATATGGCATTTAAAAATATTTGATCTGGTTAATTTTCTCCTTTTTTCTCTTGTCTCTTCATAAAAACCCACTCATTCACATATGTGTATATACAGTATATACATATATATATATATGTATATATATATATATAAACATACGGTTTTTAAATGCTCCTTGTACTATTAGATATCAGACTAATGTTTCTGTCTACTGATGCCGGTTAAAGTTACTGCTTTTGTTTCACATTAAAAGCTCTCCTTTGGACCAGGAGAAGGCTTTTATTTTGGAGAAGTTATCATCAACATCAGTGATGCAACCGGTAAAAGCTTCATGTGTTAAAGCTGCATTCTCTCTAGTGTCCACCAGGGGGCGACTCCTCTGGTTGTATAGAAGTCTATGAGAAAATGACTCTACTTCTCTCTTGATTTATTACCTCAGTAAACATTGTAAACATGAGTTTATGGTCTCAATCTCTAGTTTCAAGTCTTCTTCAATACAGCATGATGTTCATTTAGTACATGATGGTCCATTTAGAGTCACACAGACCATAAAGCAGGGGATGCTTTAGGGGCGGGGCTACACAGTGATTGACAGGTCTCTACCAGAGACCTTTCTCTGAAGAAACGATGACACACTTGTTGTCCTTTTACTTTGTTATTCTCATCTATTGATGAGCTTGTTGCAATTTAAAAATGTTGAATCATCTCCTCATCTTAGAGCATAAAGAGCTCAAAAGTTCTCTTAACTTTGTTCACATCTTTCATTATTAATCTGCTCGTTTTATTTCTGTTCCTTCTGCTTCAGACGAGGAAGAGTTTCTCCTCCTCGTCGTCTCCTTGGGTTTAAAGTGAGAGAGGAATCAGTTTGAATCGAGCTCATGCCGGCTCAGCCCAACAAACAATAGTGTGTTTGTATTGACGGGGGGGGGGGGGGGGGGGGGCTGTGATCAGAGGAGACGGCACAGCGAGAGGGACTGTGTGGGGACTAACACTGGGCTGTGAAATCCCATCAGCCACCTGGGTGTCCTGGATGGCTCTGAGGTCGACTCGTCGTGACGGTCAGAGCTGAACATTGAGATCATGTGATCATGAGGTCATGAACTGCTTTAGTTTACAGGCTGTTTGGAGGAAAAGGGCCGTCACTGAGAGGTTGATTATGATATTTTAGTATCTTGATATGGAGTTCACGCGCATCAGCTGCATTCTCTCTAGTGTCCACCAGGGGGCGCCTCCTCTGGTTGTATAGAAGTCTATGAGAAAATGACTCTACTTCTCTCTTGATTTATTACCTCAGTAAACATTGTAAACATGAGTTTATGGTCTCAATCTCTAGTTTCAAGTCTTCTTCAATACAGCATGATGTTCATTTAGTAAATGATGGTCCATTTAGAGTCACACAGACCATAAAGCAGGGGATGCTTTAGGGGCGGGGCTTACTGTGATTGACAGGTCTCTACCAGAGACGTATACGGCTTCAGATTTTTTTTGCTCGGTACAGAAACATGAAGTCGTCTCTTTGTCTGCAGCTTCAAACTGTTTGTTTCTGTAAACGCTCTCTCGTTTCGTGACCGAAACCTTCAGTAAAGCTGTGAACTTGTGGCGTTAATCTGTGGCTGCAGGGAAAGTTTTCTTTATCTAGAACAGATATAAAAACATCCCCTTCAAAATAAAACCTGTGTGCTTCTCTTTAAGGTTGAAGCAGAGCACCAACAGCCTGATACAGAGACCAAAACCCAGAAGAACAAGACGTTTCCTTTAACTTCAACATGTAATTAGTGTTGAATCATGGAAACCACAACAAACCGCTCCTTCTCTCTGTCATCATGACTGACTCAATAAAAGAGCTTTTATTTGCCTCGTGTACGTTAAGTCCTTCAGTCACAATCACATAAGTGAAAGTTTCTCACACCGACTAAATTTAATCTGTTGGTTTTAAGAGAAAAAAACCAACAGACTAAATATATTACAGACGATAAACTGAGTCCAGTTCAAAGAAACTTTGCGTGTACAGAAATACAGTGACAGTCACAGCTCACAGCCATCTGTGGTTCCTGGAAAGCGAAGCAGAGTGAGACCTCGTCTCTGTAAATAAACAGGAAGCTGTGGTTCAGAGGAAGAAACCGTGTTTCTGTTTCTCTAAATGAATCAGACCTGAAGACAACAGGAAGTCAGAGCTGCTGTCAGGAGCCCTTTACCTCTCTCTCTCTCTCTCTCTCTCTGTCTCTCTCTCTTGCTCTCGCTCTCTCTCTGTCTCTCTCTCTCTCTCTCTCTCTCTCTCTCTCTCTCTCTCTCTCTCTCTCTCTCTCTCTTGCTCTCTCTCTCTCTCTCTCTCTCTCTCTCTCTCTCTCTGTCTCTCTCTCTCTCTCTCTCTCTCTCTCTCTCTCTGAACAGCTCAGCTTCCCTTTTTAATATCTCTGCTCGTCCATTTCTTTGCCGTAAAAGTCTCAGAAACTATTTGACGGATCGTAATGACATTTTGTACGAACGTTCGTGTTCCCCAGAGGATGAACCCTGCTGACTGTAATGCTCCTCTGAGCTGTTCTCTAGCGCCACCATGAGGTTCACACCTTGAATGTCTCAGCACGTATTGAACCTATGAAATGGATTTATATCAAATGTAGTAAAGATATTCATGTTCCCTTCAACAAAACGTTTAAACATAATGATTTAGAACGTTTATGTTTGTCATTGTTACTGAGTTTTAGTTTTTATAAATGTATATTTAGCTTTGGTTTATTCTACCATATTTCCCCTCAACATGTAGAACATTTCTGTTCCTCAGTCTGTGTTCTGATTGGAGAATGAATATTTACTCTTTAAGAATACGCTGATGATGTCTTTGTTTCCTCTCTCCTCAGCAGCCAGGGTGCATGATGGGATCTTTCCGGCGTCCCAGGCCTCGGTTTATGAGTTCCCCGGTTCTGTCGGACCTCGCCCGGTTCCACGCCAGCTCTCCGTCACTGCAGATCTCCAACACCAGCGTGTGGAACAGGTCAGCTGAGTTTAGATGAGTTTTATACTTTTACACCGTGTCTTGTGTTCTTCTGGTTTAGTCAGTGCTCTCCTACATTTCCCAGAATACCTTGTGACAACCCTGAACTCAACAAATTCACACAGACCTGATCTCACCTGTCATACAGCAAATATTTATGAATTATTATATTTATATAAAAACAATCCGAGCTACTTTTTTATGACATTCTTGCATTATCTGCACAAAATTATGAAATCAATGCAAATTCTACAGTATTTTTTTCGGAAGTGATGACATGAGGTTGATGAAGATCTGATCCTGGATCAGCGTTTGTAGTGTTGGACTATGATTCAGTCAAAGTTAGCCGACTCCATAATCCCACAACAGAGATATTATCTTCATGTGTTTAGAACACAACCTTCACGTGTGTGTCCGTGTGTGTACGTGTGTGTTATGGGTCCAAACATGAGCTTAAAAAAGTGCTGGTTTGTGTTTTCCAGACGTCAGACAGAAGAACAGGTTCTGTTGAAGGTCAACAGTCAGAACAGATGAGTTCTGTTGGGTCTAAGTTTAAGATGTGAGTTACCTGCTTGCGTTACGTTGTTTTGCGTTACGTTGTTTTGCGTTACGTTGTTTTGCGTTACGTTGTTTTGCATTACGTTGTTTTGCGTTACGTTGTTTTGCGTTACGTTGTTTTGCGTTACGTTGTTTTGCGTTACGTTGTTTTGCGTTACGTTGTTTTGCATTACGTTGTTTTGCATTACGTTGTTTTGCGTTACGTTGTTTTGCGTTACGTTGTTTTGCGTTACGTTGTTTTGCGTTACGTTGTTTTGCATTACGTTGTTTTGCGTTACGTTGTTTTGCGTTACGTTGTTTTGCGTTACGTTGTTTTGCGTTACGTTGTTTTGCGTTACGTTGTTTTGCGTTACGTTGTTTTGCGTTGCGTTGCGTTGTGTTGCGTTGCGTTGTGTTGCGTTGCGTTGCGTTGCGTTGCGTTGCGTTGCGTTACGTTACGTTGGGTTATGTTGTGTTGCATTACGTTGTGTTGTGTTGCGTTACGTTGCATCATGTTGCGCTGCGTTGGGTCGTGTTGCGTTAGGTTGCGTTACGTTGTGTTGCGTTGCGTTGTGTTGCGTTGCGTTGCGTTGTGTTGCGTTATGTTGTGTTAAGTTGCGTTACGTTGTGTTAAGTTGTGTTGCGTTGCGTTGCATCATGTTGCGCTGCGTTGGGTCGTGTTGCGTTAGGTTGCGTTACGTTGTGTTGCGTTGCGTTGCGTTGTGTTGCGTTATGTTGTGTTAAGTTGCGTTACGTTGTGTTAAGTTGTGTTGCGTTGCGTTGCGTTGTGTTGCGTTGCGTTGCGTTGTCAGTGGGACATTAAGGGTTCAGATCCTCTTCAGGCTTTTGTTCACCAGCGTCTCAGAGATTCGAGGTCACTTCAGCTCTGCAGCAGAACACTGTTTCCTGCTCTTCTCAGGATGTTTAGTAGGAAGTGGAGGTGGCAGCCGGGCCACATCCTGTCAACCAGTTAAGACACACACACACACACACACACACACACACACACACACACACACAGTAACTGCCTGTAAAGAATCCAGGAGAAGAGTTGACCAACTCTGCTCAGATGTGTGGTTATGTTTGACTGAACTAACATGTGATGGTGTGTAATGTCTATGCTTCAGAGATCAGAAGATGTAGATGTTGACCTCTGACCTCTCGTGTGTGTGTGTGTGTGTGTGTGTATGTGTGTGTGTGTCCTCAGTGTCCAGTCAGCTGTTATCAAGGTGTTCCAGGGTGGAACGCTGCAGACTAACGAGCTGTACACGCTTAACGAGAGCATCAGGTGACAAAGAGTTCTTCTTCTTCATCAACTCCTATTTATGCATGAGGAGTAAAAAGTACACCGTGTACCTCTGAGATGTAGTACAGTACAAAGTACACCGTGTACCTCTTGTGTTCAGGTGGCTCCTGAAGACTGAGATGGGTTCCTTCATCACTGATTACTTTCAGGTATCTTCACTCGTCACTTCCTGTTTACAGTGTTTGTTCTCCTCCACTTCCTGTATCTGAAGCTCTTCCTCACATTGATGTAATGTGTACTGTACATGTGTTTGGACAACAGACAGTAACTTTGTGAACGTATTCACAGCTCGTTAAACGTTAATCGATCTAAACTCTGTTCAGAAAACGAGCGTTTTAAAACGCTGAATCAGCGTTTTAAAACGCTGAATCAGCGTCATCGTGTTGTTATTTCTGCTTCTTTTTGATTGAATTGATTTTCAGCTAAAGCTGTTTCCTTTGGTTCACTCTGCTGCAGTGAACCAGTGAATAAAGCTCTTTCTAACGATGTCATTGTGAATCAGCTGTTCGTTAACTTAAGTTCATCGTATCTGAGGCCACTTTACTGAAATACATCTGAATGTGTTCGAATCTCCTGAAATAATATTTCTTTAAAATAGAAAAGGAACCATTTTCCTTTTCTTTCGCTCGTCTTCCTCTCGAGTTTTCTTTGAACTGCTTTCAGTTCCAGAAGCTTCTTCCAGGTCTAAACGTTCTCTCATCTCCTCACAGAGGAACACACACCGACTCCTCTGTTGGGCTGGATTCAATTAGTTTTAATGTGTCATATATATATATATAACACTGTGTGTGTGTGTGTGTGTGTGTGTGTGTGTTTCAGAACCAGCTGCTGACTCGAGGTCTGTCTGAAGTCCTGGATCAGGTCCTCCTTCACTCCGGTGAGACTGGTTTGTGGATCCTGACAAACAGGAAGAACAAACATGTCTTTTCAGAATAAGAGCAATAAAGAAGCTATAATGTCTCTTTGTTTTAGCATTCAGGAGCTTTTTATTTAATTTTTTTGTGCGTCTTGTATTTATTTATTAATTAATACTGAAGCACAAAACACATTCATGTGTTTTTTAAATTCAATTCAAAATCTCTCAATGAAAGTCTTTTAAAGTGGTGAACACCTTTATAAGAAGGTCTTATTGTCTGCAGCGTGCTCTCTTCACATGTTACCCATGATGCTTTGCTGTACGATGAGGTTCAGCGTAACGTTACATGTTGTTTACGGACGTTTTGAACGCATCACTTCCTCCTCGTAGGGGACGACCAGCTCGTGGTCCTCGCCGACATGTGGGACCGATTCTACACAGAGATCCTGCCGACCATGCAGGCCATCTTCTACCCAGTGCAGGTACACACACACACACCACACACACACACACACACACACACACACACACCACACACACCACACACACCACACACACCACACACACACACACACACACACACACACACACACACACACACACACATAAAACACACCTGCAACCGACCCTTCGCTAAGCCCCGCCCCCATTGAACGCAGAATGTCCAATCACAGCGCAGCATCGCTCCGCTCCACAGACTCGTCTCTGGTTCCAGATGTTCTTCATGTTCAGGCTGGTTCTAGTGGATTTGTGAGCTCGTCATGTTAAAACGTTACTGGAGCGCATTAGCATGTCGCTAACTAGCGTTAGCACTTCTATGCTACGCTAGCTACAGGAGGTGTACTGAGGAGTGTTCCTTCAAACACGTCATAGAACCTTGTGTCTGCTTCTCTCTCGAATCATTTCGTAGTTTTATTATCACGTATTAGATCTGTGGTCGCCACGGTAATGCAGCTCTGACAGCTTGGCGGATTGTTAGCGGTGGGCGGGGCTTAGCCGAGGCTCAATTACCACTTAGAGAACGAGCAGAGAAGATCCTTCAGATTGTGACTTTAACTAATCTGGGATCATTTGATCTACTTAAACTGTGTGTGTGTGTGTGTGTGTGTGTGTGTGTGTGTGTGTGTGTGTGTGTGTGTGTGTGTGTGTGTGTGTGTGTGTGTGTGTGTGTGTGTGTGTTCAGGGTCAGGAGCTGACGGTGAGGCAGATGACCCTGTTGGCCTTCAGAGACCTGGTGCTGCTGAAGCTTCACCTGGAGGAGACGCTGGGAACTGCAGCCTCCGTCCCTCCACCTGTGACTCAGATGCTGCTGGTGCTGCAGGTAAGACACACGCACGCACGCACGCACGCACGCACGCACGCACGCACGCACGCACGCACACACACACACACACACACACACACACACACACACACTAACTCGTCGTGTTTTTAGATGTTGCATCTCTTTCTCTCTGCTTGTCTTTAATAACAAGGACATAAAATAACAAATACTCTCTCCGTGTACATGTACTCTCTCCGTGTACATGTACTCTCTCCGTGTACATGTACTCTCTCCGTGTACATGTACTCTCTCCGTGTACATGTACTCTCTCCGTGTACATGTACTCTCTCCGTGTACATGTACTCTCTCCGTGTACATGTACTCTCTCTGTCAGGGTATCCATGAGTCCGGCGCTCCCAGTCTGGAGTACTACCAGTTGGAGCGTCTGGTGGAGGTCGTGGTGTCTCCGTATCTCAGGAACCAGCTCCTGTTGGGTGAGTTCTGCCTCAGATATAGTGACTTGAACGGTGTTTATTCTTCAGTAAATTAGACTTTAATGAATTTAAAATCGAGCCTAATTTTGGGGCCACGCAGACGTCTGTAGCAGCTGAATCTGAACCTAATTTGTTTGTGTAAATTCAGCTAAAAATGACTTATTATTGACATTAAAATGTAAAATCCTACATGAACACAGAATTCAGATGGTGCATTCAAGTGCTTGTGGGAAACGGCATCATGTGATGTAGACGTCACATGTCGGAGTTCTCCTGAACGCAGCTCGTCTTGTGATGAAACAAAGATGCAGATAATTTGTAGAAGTATGTGAGGTGCAGGTCTTCAGAGGTCAGGGGTCAGGGGGGCGTGGCTCTGTAGTAATGCGTTTAAATCCTCTCAGCAGGGAGGTGAGCCGCTTAATCTGCTGCCGTGTGTGTGTGTGTGTGTGTGTGTGTGTGTGTTATAACTACTACGACACACACACACACACACACACAACACACCAGAGGAAGAAACACAAACATCTTGAAGATCATTTTACTGGTTTCCAGCTCATATGCTGCTTATTTTAGGTTCTTCAATTAATCATTTACTCTAGAAAAGGTCAGAAAATAGTGAAAAATACACAAATAGAGAAAAGTGATGTCATCAAATAACTTGTTTTCTGAAACCCTAAAACATCCAGATCGATCAGCTGTGATGCGTTTACAGCAGTAAGTTCTTTTTAGTCTTTTGAAAAGACTCAAATGTGAGTTTGGAAATTAAAACTGTTCACTTTTTTATTCAAACCTAATTTAGAAAAAACTGTTCTTACCTTTTGTTAAAAAAGAAGGAAAAAGCATTGAATAAAGTAAAAACTAAAAAAACATTTAAAATCATTTCAATTTAATACAAAATCCAAATCAAATCTCTCGTCCGGATTTGAAAACAAAAGTTTCTATTTTTGTTCCTCCTGCACGTCGTTGACCTTTAGCCACGTAGCTAACAGATGCTAACAGAAATCTACTGCAGCAGCTTTTTGTTTCCTTCAGAAACACACAGAGCAGATTAGGATCCTGATCCCTGCTGGAACCTGAGCCAGTCCAGCAGAGAGCCTGATCCCTGCTGGGACCTGAACCAGTCCAGCAGAGAGCCTGATCCCTGCTGGGACCTGAACCAGTCCAGCAGAGAGCCTGATCCCTGCTGGGACCTGAGCCAGTCCAGCAGAGAGGTGGTTCTGCAGGAGGCCTCTTCAACAACACTCTGCTGTTACATAACGCTGCTTTATGAATCTGTCACACGAGTTAATCCTGACGAACAGCAGAGAACAAAACAAAAGTCCTTCAGTAGAACAATAGAGTCCACGTTTAAACATGTTTCTTTTGGCATCAACCTTCAATATTAACTAAACGCTGAGACCATTAGATATTATAAATAAACTATTTTGTGATCGCTCAGAGACCTGTCAATCACCGTGTAGCCCTGCCCCTAAAGCATCCCCTGCTTTATGGTCTGTGTGACTCTAAATGGACCATCATGTACTAAATGAACATCATGCTGTATTGAAGAAGACTTGAAACTAGAGATTGAGACCATAAACTCATGTTTACAATGTTTACTGAGGTAATAAATCAAGAGAGAAGTAGAGTCATTTTCTCATAGACTTCTATACAACCAGAGGAGTCGCCCCCTGGTGGACACTAGAGAGAATGCAGCTTTAACACGTGAAGCTTTGGCTTCACTTTACAGAACCGGAGGACGACTGAGGCTCGTGACTTGGTGCAAAGCGTGAAAATAAACAAAGCTTAACTTTGCCTCTGTGTAGTTCTGTTAGCATGAAGCCATAACTGGACACCACAGATATGATGTAGCAGCAGAATGAGAGATTAGCTGAGCTGATGCTAACGTCAGCTCAGCTCGTTCCTCTGAAACCTCAGAAAATCTTTCATCCGGTTAAAATAAAGAGTTAAAAACCAGCAAAGATCTAAAAAACGTGTCTGAAAAAACGTGTCTTGAACTGAAGCTGACAGGTGAACAAATGAAACGCACCTTTACTTTGATTAAACTGACAACATTTGGAACAATATAAGTAAACAGCTTTAACGTGCACAACAAGGTTCTAGTTGCTATTCAACACTTTAATTAATGAGGAAAAGTTTCATATTAAACCTTTAAGAACGTTTGTGTTGGAGGTGAAAAGGAAATATTCTATTCACACAAAGAATTTAAAACCTTTAACTAAACGTTGATCTGGAAGTCGTGTTCACTCTCAACCCGTCTCCTGTCTCCTGTCTCTTGTCTCCTGTCTCCTGTCTCCTGTCTCCTGTCTCCTCGTCCAGAGCCCCGCCCCCTGAGGTCGTCGGGGTCCTCGCTAAGCGACCACTTCCAGCCGGAGATCACCGTCACTCAGCACCACAGCTCCTCCTGCGACTCCTCGTCTCTGGCCCCGCTGGTGGAGCAGGAGGGCGAGGCCTACCTGGAGAAGTCCGGCGGCGTGCGGCGCCACACGGTGGCCAACGTGCACTCCGATGTCCGGCTGCTGTCGGCGTCCGGCAGGATGCATGCTGGGACGGAGAGAGACAACGGGGTGAGAGGAGGAGGAGGAGGAGGAGGAGGAGGAGGAGGAGGAGGAGGAGGAGGAGGAGAAGAAGGAGGAGGCGTGGAGTTTCTGTTGGGGGGTGAGCCGATCAGTCCCAGGACAATCTACGGCCAACTGGACATGGCGAAGTCTCCGAGAGGAGGAGGAGTCATCTGCCTTCCTCACAGCTAGCGACAAGGACACAAGGACACAAGGACAGAAGATAAGAGGACAATATGGGAGTTAAAACACATGAGGGATCAGCCAGACTGTGACGAGATAATAAACTACAGGATGAAAGACACAATGAGACGAGACAGACAACAAGCAGTAACACAAGGAAACAGGAAACAAAGGATAGGACAAGACAGGAGGAGGCAGAAGAAGACAGGAAAGGGTACAACCCGACAGGAAGCAAACAGCATGACCGGAGCAGCAAGACACGGGACAGGAAACAGGACGGAGGACAGAGTGTCCCACAGCTCCCAGTTCAGGGTCTGTACTGGTCTGTACTGGTCTGTTCTGGTCTGTTCTGGTCTGTTCTGGTCTGTTCTGGTCTGTTCTGGTCTGTACTGGTCTGTACTGGTCTGTTCTGGTCTGTACTGGGAGGACCGTCTGAACCGGGGTCTCTTGGTGTTTTTATGATCCAGGATCAGGGTCTTCAGGTTTGTACTAACAGAGGATAGAAGCAGACTGCAGGTTCTCTTCAGGTCATGTAAATATGTTTGTCTTTTAGGATTGTTAATGATTAATAAAGATTGATTCAATTCATAATAAACTGTGTTTTTCCTCAGACCACAATACTACTTACTAATATAAGTAGGAATACTCATGCAGGACTTTTACTTGTAACAGAGTATTTGTACACTGTGGTATTACTACTTGTACTCAAAGTTACTACGAGAAACTTTAATGTTGTGTTGGTTCTGGCGCCCCCTGTGGACTGAAGCGGTAGTGTCTCTGAGCGCCAGAGTCTCTGTAGAAAAGGAGGAAAAAGAGGAGAAGGAGGAGGAGGTGGAGGAGGTGGGGGAGGAGGAAGAGGAGACGGAGCTGCTGGAGCTGAGCTCTCCTCCTCCTCCCTCTGGAGCTCCTCCAGGAGACAACAACACAAACTAACAGATGATTCCGCAGAAGAGCAGAAGAACATGGAAACAGCTCCAGTGTCTGACAGATAAAGAGGTAATAATATCCTAAATATAACGTTCACCTGAACTTGTATTGATTCCGGTCTGTCTGTACTGTAGTAATACACTGACTGTGTATAAGTACATCATTGTAAACAGCTGCTGTCCCTTTAATCTCACTGTCAGAGCCTCTGAGGTGACGTCTTTCAGCTTCACAGGTCTGCGGATCAGACGTTTAACAGCCTGACTCCTTAGACTCCTTAGACTCTTTAGACTCTTTAGACTCTTTAGACTCTTTAGACTCCTTAGACTCTTTAGAGCTCCTTAGACTCCTTAGACTCCTTAGACTCTTTAGACTCCTTAGACTCTTTAGAGCTCCTTAGACTCCTTAGACTCCTTAGACTCTTTAGACTCTTTAGAGCTCCTTAGACTCCTTAGACTCTTTAGAGCTCCTTAGACTCCTTAGACTCTTTAGACTCCTTAGAGCGCCTTAGACTCCTTAGACTCTTTAGAGCTCCTTAGACTCCTTAGACTCTTTAGACTCTTTAGACTCCTTAGACTCTTTAGACTCTTTAGACTCCTTAGACTCTTTAGACTCTTTAGACTCCTTAGACTCTTTAGACTCTTTAGACTCTTTAGACTCCTTAGAGCTCCTTAGACTCTTTAGACTCCTTAGAGCTCCTTAGACTCTTTAGACTCTTTAGACTCCTTAGACTCTTTAGACTCTTTAGACTCAGACTCTTTAGAGCTCCTCTGACTGAAGATCAGTTTAACCCTCAAACCAACAGAAACGCTCTGAATCCTGACGTCAGATCTACTAAATGATATCAAAGATAATGAAGCTAAGTTTAGTTTAAACCTTTATTAAAATGTATGTTTAAACAAGGCAAATGTGTTGATTTGTGATATAGTTTTAATAATTATATATTAAATGTATGGAATAGATTAATACAATAAAATATGAACAAAAGTCCTATTATAAAGCATGTGTGAGCACTGGTGTTTATATGATTCTTAGTATTTATAATATTCATATATCTTGTTTAGTTTCTTTTTTTTCACGATAAATGAATAAAATCTGTTCAGAATAATGAAAGATGTAACGAGACAAACATTCAGTCATTATAAACTCACTCTTCTTCAAAAGTTCTGCATTATTATGATTATTAGGGCCCGAGCACCGACAACGTCGGGTCCGCGAGGTCCCTATTGTATCTGTAGGAATTATTATTATACCCTATGATGAAAAACCGTTTAAGGGTATCTGACATGTCCCCAACCTCCCCATATTTGGCGAGCATATCGGGACTGCGGGAAATTTTGATATTTTATGGGTCCAATGCTCGAGCATACAAAATTACTCGCTAGCGCCACCTAGATAATGGAAAGGCAAGCCCCAACAGCCCGTATGTCCAAATTACTTAAGATTTTACAGACATGAGCAACTGAATGAGTTCTATAAAAAATCCTCTCGGGACCCTAAGCTCCGCCTACCAAAATTTTCCACCATTTTGAATTTTGTAAAAAAAAAAAAGAAATCACTTCTCCTAGACCCTGGGTCTGATTGGTACCAAATTTGCTGTGAATCATTATTGGATATATATCATCAACAGTTATGAAAAGTTTCTTGATACTTATTGCATTAAGAATATATGGACCAATGAATTTCATGAGGAGTTGGCCTTCTACAGCAATATATATAACTTCAAAACCACGTGGCTTATCATCACGAAATCTGTAGCATATGTTCACATTGTGTCCTGTAACATACCCTCAAATTTTTATTCCATACAACCACTAGGGGCCAATGCAGTAATACTCTCATTTCTTTGCATTTTTTGGCATTTTTCATAGTTTTCAGGCATTGCGCTTTAACGAACTCCTCCCACAGAATTCATACAATCAACTTTAAATTTGGTCTAGATGATCTAAAGACATTAATGATGAAAAGTTACTGAAATGGTGTACTGACATTGAACGACCTTCGTTTTATGTGGCGCCCATGTCAGGCACATTTCGTGCCGTTCGCCATGAAAGAGGCAGTTGCTACAAGGTACTTTATTCAATATGCCCCAAACTAGTTTTGCATGATGCTGGTCCAGGCCTGAACACATCTCCATGCCAACATTTTCACAAAGTCATAGCGCCACCTACTGGCACAAGGAAGGTGCCATAGGTGATGGAAATAAATATTTCATATGGCTTTTTGGCTGGACCCTTTCAAACAAACTGTGTTCAGTGAATTATGTGCAAATGCAGTAAAGAAAAGAATTTAATGATGAAACCCAATTGTGTTTTTTCAGTTTGTTCTACTGGGGTTAAAGTCGAAAAACAGTCAAAAAAGTCATTCAATCAGGAGAGACTTCATTAGAATTTCACAATACTTTATTACACATTGTACAAATGTGAATAGTGCAACGTCTTTGGCGATTGGACTCCATCCTGAAGGAAGACAATCGATGTTGATGAAGGGAGTTGCTGCGGAGTTATAAACAGCATAGTATAGGATGTCGAAAAAAGTCATGAAAAAGTCAGTGTACCATGTCGAAAAGTCATAACTTTACTTAAGTTACTTTATTTTTAAAGTTGCTTCTTTAGTTACTTTACTTTTTTAGTTACTTTTAAAGTTACTTTACTTTTAAAGTTACTTTTTTAGTTACTTTACTTTTAAAGTAACTTTTTTAGTTACTTTATTTTTATTTGAAAAACTTGTATTCCGTATCCCTGTAGTGTTGATTCAGAGTAAGCACTGCATTAATTACAACACCTTGCACATTTGGAAAACCAAAACTACACGTATCTTTAATTTCAACCAACATATAAACAGTACAGTACACTACCTTACAGGTTTGGCGAATAGAAGTCTGTGTTCAGTGCATAATGTGCATGGCATGGGAGATGCCCTCGTCAACAGGCTCGTTATTTCCATTAGCGATGACCTCACCCTATCAACCTTGATGATTTGGAACTTCTGCGTGATATCAGCTGGGTTGGAAGGCAACCTGGACCGGCCAGAGACGAAACGGAGGAAAAGCACTCGCTCCTCATTGGTGAACTCCTCCAGGCTACCTAATGTTCATCAGGCCTTATCCCGCCTTTCTGTCCTGCTGTAAAACTGTCACCTTACTCTCCTGATATCAAAGCCTTTTTGTACTACTGCACCTGACCTGCATATAGTTTGATTTATTTTAGGTACTGAAGTTGTAAAAGTTCCTTTTAAAAGAAAATGCCTTTTGTAAATAGTAATTACTGCAATTTAAATATTTTCCTTTATTGTTTTTATATTATGCATATAAGAACATGAAAGTGTATTTTATTACAGACGTATTGTTTTTACCTTGTTTTCATTGGTCAGTTTATGTATTGGATGCTTCTGGACTTCTGTGTGTTCAGTGAATTATGTGCAAATGCAGTAAAGAAAAGAATTTAATGATGAAACCCAATTGTGTTTTTTCAGTTTGTTCTACTGGGGTTAAAGTCGAAAAACAGTCAAAAAAGTCATTCAATCAGGAGAGACCATTAGAATTTCACAATAATTTATTACACATTGTACAAATGTGAATAGTGCAACGTCTTTGGCGATTGGACTCCATCCTGAAGGAAGACAATCGATGTTGATGAAGGGAGTTGCTGCGGAGTTATAAACAGCATAGTATAGGATGTCGAAAAAAGTCATGAAAAAGTCATTGTACCATGTCGAAAAGTCATAACTTTACTTAAGTTACTTTACTTTTAAAGTTACTTTTTTAGTTACTTTACTTTTTTAGTTACTTTTAAAGTTACTTTACTTTTAAAGTTACTTTTTTAGTTACTTTACTTTTAAAGTTACTTTTTTAGTTACTTTACTTTTTTAGTTACTTTCAAAGTTACTTTACTTTTAAAGTTACTTTTTTAGTTACTTTACTTTTTTAGTTACTTCTTTAGTTACTTTACTTTTAAAGTTACTTTTTTAGTTACTTTACTTTTAAAGTTACTTTTTTAGTTACTTTACTTTTTTAGTTACTTTTAAAGTTACTTTACTTTTAAAGTTACTTTTTTAGTTACTTTACTTTTAAAGTTACTTTTTTAGTTACTTTATTTCTATTTGAAAAACTCTTATTCCGTATCCCTGTAGTGTTGATTCAGAGTAAGCACTGCATTAATTACAACACCTTGCACATTTGGAAAACCAAAACTACACATATCTTTAATTTCAACCAACATATAAACAGTACAGTACACTACCTTACAGGTTTGGCGAATAGAAGTCTGTGTTCAGTGCATAATGTGCATGGCATGGGAGAAGATACATTCATCACCAGGTTGACCACAGCTGGCCGCTTCACTCCTCTGTGTCGGAGCTGTCTGCTGCGTCGGTGTTGTGGGTCAGCATGTAGTTGTCGATGGAGGGGCAGTTGTGGATGGAGTAACGCAGATGCTCAGCGAGGATGACCTGGCTCGTGTAAGGGGGCAGGCGAAACAGGAAGAAGCAGGTCTGTGCAGTAGGGAGGCCGTTGACGGGCTGTAGGACATGATAGGGGGAAAAAGTTTAGTAGTTTGTACTATTGATATGTTTGCCCTCGTCAACAGGCTCGTTATTTCCATTAGCGATGACCTCACCCTATCAACCTTGATGATTTGGAACTTCTGCGTGATATCAGCTGGGTTGGAAGGCAACCTGGACCGGCCAGAGACGAAACGGAGGAAAAGCACTCGCTCCTCATTGGTGAACTCCTCCAGGCTACCTAATGTTCATCAGGCCTTATCCCGCCTTTCTGTCCTGCTGTAAAACTGTCACCTTACTCTCCTGATATCAAAGCCTTTTTGTACTACTGCACCTGACCTGCATATAGTTTGATTTATTTTAGGTACTGAAGTTGTAAAAGTTCCTTTTAAAAGAAAATGCCTTTTGTAAATAGTAATTACTGCAATTTAAATATTTTCCTTTATTGTTTTTATATTATGCATATAAGAACATGAAAGTGTATTTTATTACAGACGTATTGTTTTTACCTTGTTTTCATCGGTCAGTTTATGTATTGGATGCTTCTGGACTTCTGTGTGTTCAGTGAATTATGTGCAAATGCAGTAAAGAAAAGAATTTAATGATGAAACCCAATTGTGTTTTTTCAGTTTGTTCTACTGGGGTTAAAGTCGAAAAACAGTCAAAAAAGTCATTCAATCAGGAGAGCCTTCATTAGAATTTCACAATAATTTATTACACATTGTACAAATGTGAATAGTGCAACGTCTTTGGCGATTGGACTCCATCCTGAAGGAAGACAATCGATGTTGATGAAGGGAGTTGCTGCGGAGTTATAAACAGCATAGTATAGGATGTCGAAAAAAGTCATGAAAAAGTCATTGTACCATGTCGAAAAGTCATAACTTTACTTAAGTTACTTTACTTTTAAAGTTACTTTTTTAGTTACTTTACTTTTTTAGTTACTTTTAAAGTTACTTTACTTTTAAAGTTACTTTTTTAGTTACTTTACTTTTTTAGTTACTTTCAAAGTTACTTTACTTTTAAAGTTACTTTTTTAGTTACTTTACTTTTTTAGTTACTTTCAAAGTTACTTTACTTTTAAAGTTACTTTTTTAGTTACTTTACTTTTTTAGTTACTTTCAAAGTTACTTTACTTTTAAAGTTACTTTTTTAGTTACTTTACTTTTAAAGTTACTTTTTTAGTTACTTTACTTTTTTAGTTACTTTTTTAGTTACTTTACTTTTAAAGTTACTTTTTTAGTTACTTTACTTTTTTAGTTACTTTCAATGTTACTTTACTTTTAAAGTTACTTTTTTAGTTACTTTATTTTTTAGTTACTTCTTTAGTTACTTTACTTTTAAAGTTACTTTTTTAGTTACTTTACTTTTTTAGTTACTTTCAAAGTTACTTTACTTTTAAAGTTACTTTTTTAGTTACTTTACTTTTTTAGTTACTTTTTTAGTTACTTTACTTTTAAAGTTACTTTTTTAGTTACTTTACTTTTTTAGTTACTTTCAATGTTACTTTACTTTTAAAGTTACTTTTTTAGTTACTTTATTTTTTAGTTACTTCTTTAGTTACTTTACTTTTAAAGTTACTTTTTTAGTTACTTTACTTTTAAAGTTACTTTTTTAGTTACTTTACTTTTTTAGTTACTTTTAAAGTTACTTTACTTTTTTAGTTACTTCTTTAGTTACTTTACTTTTAAAGTTACTTTTTTAGTTACTTTACTTTTAAAGTTACTTTTTTAGTTACTTTACTTTTTTAGTTACTTTTAAAGTTACTTTACTTTTAAAGTTACTTTTTTAGTTACTTTACTTTTAAAGTTACTTTTTTAGTTACTTTATTTCTATTTGAAAAACTCTTATTCTGTATCCCTGTAGTGTTGATTCAGAGTAAGCACTGCATTAATTACAACACCTTGCACATTTGGAAAACCAAAACTACACATATCTTTAATTTCAACCAACATATAAACAGTACAGTACACTACCTTACAGGTTTGGCGAATAGAAGTCTGTGTTCAGTGCATAATGTGCATGGCATGGGAGAAGATACATTCATCACCAGGTTGACCACAGCTGGCCGCTTCACTCCTCTGTGTCGGAGCTGTCTGCTGCGTCGGTGTTGTGGGTCAGCATGTAGTTGTCGATGGAGGGGCAGTTGTGGATGGAGTAACGCAGATGCTCAGCGAGGATGGCCTGGCTCGTGTAAGGGGGCAGGCGAAACAGGAAGAAGCAGGTCTGTGCAGTAGGGAGGCCGTTGACGGGCTGTAGGACATGATAGGGGGAAAAAGTTTAGTAGTTTGTACTATTGATATGTTTGCCCTCGTCAACAGGCTCGTTATTTCCATTAGCGATGACCTCACCCTATCAACCTTGATGATTTGGAACTTCTGCGTGATATCAGCTGGGTTGGAAGGCAACCTGGACCGGCCAGAGACGAAACGGAGGAAAAGCACTCGCTCCTCATTGGTGAACTCCTCCAGGCTACCTAATGTTCATCAGGCCTTATCCCGCCTTTCTGTCCTGCTGTAAAACTGTCACCTTACTCTCCTGATATCAAAGCCTTTTTGTACTACTGCACCTGACCTGCATATAGTTTGATTTATTTTAGGTACTGAAGTTGTAAAAGTTCCTTTTAAAAGAAAATGCCTTTTGTAAATAGTAATTACTGCAATTTAAATATTTTCCTTTATTGTTTTTATATTATGCATATAAGAACATGAAAGTGTATTTTATTACAGACGTATTGTTTTTACCTTGTTTTCATCGGTCAGTTTATGTATTGGATGCTTCTGGACTTCCGTGTGTTCAGTGAATTATGTGCAAATGCAGTAAAGAAAAGAATTTAATGATGAAACCCAATTGTGTTTTTTCAGTTTGTTCTACTGGGGTTAAAGTCGAAAAACAGTCAAAAAAGTCATTCAATCAGGAGAGACTTCATTAGAATTTCACAATACTTTATTACACATTGTACAAATGTGAATAGTGCAACGTCTTTGGCGATTGGACTCCATCCTGAAGGAAGACAATCGATGTTGATGAAGGGAGTTGCTGCGGAGTTATAAACAGCATAGTATAGGATGTCGAAGAAAGTCATGAAAAAGTCAGTGTACCATGTCGAAAAGTCATAACTTTACTTAAGTTACTTTATTTTTAAAGTTGCTTTTTTAGTTACTTTACTTTTAAAGTTACTTTTTTAGTTACTTTACTTTTTTAGTTACTTTTAAAGTTACTTTACTTTTAAAGTTACTTTTTTAGTTACTTTACTTTTAAAGTTACTTTTTTAGTTACTTTACTTTTTTAGTTACTTTCAAAGTTACTTTACTTTTAAAGTTACTTTTTTAGTTACTTTACTTTTAAAGTTACTTTTTTAGTTACTTTACTTTTTTAGTTACTTTTTTAGTTACTTTACTTTTAAAGTTACTTTTTTAGTTACTTTACTTTTTTAGTTACTTTCAATGTTACTTTACTTTTAAAGTTACTTTTTTAGTTACTTTATTTTTTAGTTACTTCTTTAGTTACTTTACTTTTAAAGTTACTTTTTTAGTTACTTTACTTTTTTAGTTACTTTCAAAGTTACTTTACTTTTAAAGTTACTTTTTTAGTTACTTTACTTTTTTAGTTACTTTTTTAGTTACTTTACTTTTAAAGTTACTTTTTTAGTTACTTTACTTTTTTAGTTACTTTCAATGTTACTTTACTTTTAAAGTTACTTTTTTAGTTACTTTATTTTTTAGTTACTTCTTTAGTTACTTTACTTTTAAAGTTACTTTTTTAGTTACTTTACTTTTAAAGTTACTTTTTTAGTTACTTTACTTTTTTAGTTACTTTTAAAGTTACTTTACTTTTTTAGTTACTTCTTTAGTTACTTTACTTTTAAAGTTACTTTTTTAGTTACTTTACTTTTAAAGTTACTTTTTTAGTTACTTTACTTTTTTAGTTACTTTTAAAGTTACTTTACTTTTAAAGTTACTTTTTTAGTTACTTTACTTTTAAAGTTACTTTTTTAGTTACTTTATTTCTATTTGAAAAACTCTTATTCCGTATCCCTGTAGTGTTGATTCAGAGTAAGCACTGCATTAATTACAACACCTTGCACATTTGGAAAACCAAAACTACACATATCTCTAATTTCAACCAACATATAAACAGTACAGTACACTGCCTTACAGGTTTGGCGAATAGAAGTCTGTGTTCAGTGCATAATGTGCATGGCATGGGAGAAGATACATTCATCACCAGGTTGACCACAGCTGGCCGCTTCACTCCTCTGTGTCGGAGCTGTCTGCTGCGTCGGTGTTGTGGGTCAGCATGTAGTTGTGGATGGAGGGGCAGTTGTGGATGGAGTAACGCAGACGCTCAGCGAGGATGACCTGGCTCGTGTAAGGGGGCAGGCGAAACCGGAAGAAGCAGGTCTGTGCAGTAGGGAGGCCGTTGACGGGCTGTAGGACATGATAGGGGGAAAAAGTTTAGTAGTTTGTACTATTGATATGTTTGCCCTCGTCAACAGGCTCGTTATTTCCGTTAGCGATGACCTCACCCTATCAACCTTGATGATTTGGAACTTCTGCGTGATATCAGCTGGGTTGGAAGGCAACCTGGACCGGCCAGAGACGAAACGGAGGAAAAGCACTCGCTCCTCATTGGTGAACTCCTCCAGGCTACCTAATGTTCATCAGGCCTTATCCCGCCTTTCTGTCCTGCTGTAAAACTGTCACCTTACTCTCCTGATATCAAAGCCTTTTTGTACTACTGCACCTGACCTGCATATAGTTTGATTTATTTTAGGTACTGAAGTTGTGAAAGTTCCTTTTAAAAGAAAATGCCTTTTGTAAATAGTAATTACTGCAATTTAAATATTTTCCTTTATTGTTTTTATATTATGCATATAAGAACATGAAAGTGTATTTTATTACAGACGTATTGTTTTTACCTTGTTTTCATCGGTCAGTTTATGTATTGGATGCTTCTGGACTTCCGTGTGTTCAGTGAATTATGTGCAAATGCAGTAAAGAAAAGAATTTAATGATGAAACCCAATTGTGTTTTTTCAGTTTGTTCTACTGGGGTTAAAGTCGAAAAACAGTCAAAAAAGTCATTCAATCAGGAGAGCCTTCATTAGAATTTCACAATCATTTATTACACATTGTACAAATGTGAATAGTGCAACGTCTTTGGCGATTGGACTCCATCCTGAAGGAAGACAATCGATGTTGATGAAGGGAGTTGCTGCGGAGTTATAAACAGCATAGTATAGGATGTCGAAAAAAGTCATGAAAAAGTCAGTGTACCATGTCGAAAAGTCATAACTTTACTTAAGTTACTTTATTTTTAAAGTTACTTTTTTAGTTACTTTACTTTTTTAGTTACTTTTAAAGTTACTTTACTTTTAAAGTTACTTTTTTAGTTACTTTACTTTTTTAGTTACTTTCAAAGTTACTTTACTTTTAAAGTTACTTTTTTAGTTACTTTACTTTTAAAGTTACTTTTTTAGTTACTTTACTTTTTTAGTTACTTTCAAAGTTACTTTACTTTTAAAGTTACTTTTTTAGTTACTTTACTTTTAAAGTTACTTTTTTAGTTACTTTACTTTTTAGTTACTTTTTTAGTTACTTTACTTTTTTAGTTACTTTTAAAGTTACTTTACTTTTAAAGTTACTTTTTTAGTTACTTTACTTTTTTAGTTTTGTCGTGTGTCGTTATGTGACACACTGAATTGGATTTACACGATGTGGTCTATACTTGATATAGAGCAACATAATGCATGTTTGTGCGTGTTCTCTAGCGCCACATAGTGGATACAGGAACTGGTGAAATATTTGCACTACATAATTTCCAGTGTCACACAGTCCAATCATTAAAAATAAGTCTAACTTGTGGGCTCGCTGTCTGATGGTCGCAGATATTTATGGCCGCTTCTGCCGGCATCCCGCCAGTACCTCCGACGTGCGGGAGGATACGAGGGCCCGTACATCGCTGCTTGCAGCTTTAATTTATTATTATTATTTATTATTATTATTATTATTATTATTTCTTCTTATTATTATCTTTTATTATTATTATCATTTATTATTATTATCATTTATTATTATTATCATTTATTATTATTATTATGATTATTATTATAATTATTAATTATTATTATTAATTATTATTATTATCATTTATTATTTCTGTAAGTGTATTTGAGTTTAAGGACTGAAGTAAACATTTAAAGTATCTGCTCTACTGCCCCCATGAGGCCTGATAGAGAAGTGACACTTTTACTGCTCTGTGTATTATTATACTGCTCTGTGTATTATTATACTCTGTGTATTATTATACTCTGTGTATTATTTTACTTTGTAAATATTCATATTTTTGAGTAAAACCAGAAACATCTGAATACTTTTATCTTCCAGAATCTCTGTCGTCTCTCGGTGAGTTTCATGAAAACGAACACATATTTTATTCATCATAAAAATGTTTGAAGACACTTTTTTTATTATTATTAATATCATTATCATCATCTTCATCGCCTATCTGTTGCTTTTCACCAGCGATGGAGGAAATATATATAGATCCTTTACTGCAGGAAAAGTACTAATACCACACTGTAAGAGTACTCTGATACAGGAAAAGTACTAATATCACACTGTGACTAATTGATTAATTGAAGGTTTCTTCTGTAGATGTATAATTTATAACTAAACATATTTTATAAACTCTTTATATGTTTTATGAGGAAAAATCCTAGTTTGTAAAGTAACTAAAGTTTTCAGATAAATGTAGCAAAGTAGAAGAAAGTTACAATTCAAGTGAAGTACAAGTACCTCAAGGTTGTACTTAAGTACAGTAGTTTAGTAGTTTCCATTCTCCTGTTGGAGTTCTTAGCTTCTAAATGTAATAAAACCTTCTCTTGAGATGTTTTAATGTTGTAATTAACTATAAAGAACTGCAATGGACTGTAATTATCTGTAATTATCTGTTATTAACTATAATTAGCTGTAATTAACTATAATTATCTGTAATTAAAGACAAAATCAGGAGATGAAAATGTGTTTATTGATTCTTGTGTTACAGCCAGAACAACAATATGAGTTAAAACTCAAACATCTAAACAGCTTCATGTCGTCCATCTGTTCAAATGAAACTTTATTGTTCCTCGTCTCGCTGTGAGTTATTAAAGATTGTCCTCGTAGAAACATTTGAATAAAATCGTCTGAAATGTGCAGATTCAGGTTCACATTTAAGGGACATTCACCCTGCTTCTTTAAAATGATTATATTGTGAGTTTAAGGCAGCAATCAGACTCAATTAAAATCCTTTGATTGATTGTTTTGTGTATTTTTTTACTGTAGATCTAAAAAAGTCTTTGACTTTTAATAATTGTCTGTAAAAATATCAGTTGAGATATGAATGAAAATGTTAAAGAAACAAAGTTTTAACAAATGTGATCAATAATTCCTTAAATGTTTCTCTGCTGGATCATTAAATCTCCTGTTGAATTATTTTAAAGTCAGAAAACCCAGAAATGAATTCAAGCTGCAGAAACTGAACCATGATCTTCAACAACGTGACGCTCTGCGGTTGGCTGCTTGACGGTGAAATGCACCCTGGGAGTCGTAGTTGTCAAAGAAGCAGATATTTTCTAACATGATGTGATCCGCTAAGACATCTTAAAGGAATTAAAATGGATCAATTCACACCTCTAGTTTGCTTCTTCTCCACAGCAACAGCAGCTGAGGCTCATGGGTAGTGTAGTTGTTTTTTTTAGAACTTGAACAATGACATTTTCATTTGTAATCTTAACTCAGAACGAGAAGAAAAACAGCAGCTTCTCTGAACTTTAAATACAGTTTTATCCAAAGAAAGTCAGAGGATGTGGATCCATGTGACCAAAAACACACACACACACACACACACACAGACACACAGACACACACACACACACACACACACACACACACACACACACACAAGACAGTCTTTATGTTACTTTTCATGCGTTGCAGCAAAAACCTTCACAAATACACTCCTTCATCCTTCCCTCTTTCACTCCTTCCCTCCTAAATGAACATCATGCTGTATTGAAGAAGACTTGAAACTAGAGATTGAGACCATAAACTCATGTTTACAATGTTTACTGAGGTAATAAATCAAGAGAGAAGTAGAGTCATTTTCTCATAGACTTCTATACAACCAGAGGAGTCGCCCCCTGGTGGACACTAGAGAGAATGCAGCTTTAACACGTGAAGCTCTGGCTTCACTCTTCAGCTGAAACGCCCCCTGGTGGAGTAGAAGTGGAAGTTGTAGGTTAGTTTGTAACCAAATGTAACATTTGCTCCACTTACAATTTATTAACTTCAAACTTTAAAAAGTTTCAGGTAAATGTAGATTTATATTTAATAAAGGTAACTGAGGTGTAACAATGTCTCCAAAGTACACGTTTACACACCAACTGTAGCCGTGACCGAGAGGAATGTACTGCGATTTGATTGGCTGAATTGTTTTGACACATCATTCTATAAAGTCTATGTACACACGCACCCACACACACTCTCACACTCACACACGCACCCACACACACTCTCACACTCACACACACACACACACACGCACACGCACACGCACACACACACACTCTCACACGCACCCACACACACTCTCACACTCACACACACACACACACTCACTCTCACACTCACACACGCACCCACACACACTCTCACACTCTCACACTCACACACACACACACACACACACACACACACACACACACACACACACACACACACACACACACACACACATACACACACTGTTATGTTACAGCACGTCGTCGTCCCTCCGGCCTCCTGACCTCTCCCTGACCTCATCCTCGGGAGGTCAAAGGTCGGCCGCTGTGTCTGTTGACTATCGTGACGTCTCTATGGTAACCAGGTTTAGAGGCGGAGTCAGAGTACAGCTGCTGACGGCTGCTACAGTCGTCTGTCTCCGGCTCGCCGCCGCCCCCTGGTGGGAAGTCTATGTAAGTGCAGGTTCTTCTTCTTCTTCTTCTTCTACTCCCCGATTGGCTCCAAGTGTCAGGTTCCTGTCCTCTGATTGGCCAGCCAGCAGGGCAGCTCTCCACACCTGGAACAACAGGAAGCAGAGTGTTTGTGGTGTGTTTAATTGGCTCATTAATTAAGTTGATTATTTTAAAAAATACCATCTAAAAAAGTAAAAGTCCTGGATTCCAAATATTAAAAAGTAAAAGTACACAAGTATTATCAGCAAAATGTACTTAAAGTATCAAAAGTAAATAAAACCATCAAGCAGAATTGGTCCTTTCACAGTGTTTTATAAAATATTATTCAGTTTTTATCACTTTTAATGTGGTAGTTAATTAACGTGGAGTCTATTTTAAATAGTTTTATAGTATAATACTGCGTCCTGTGTGTTTTTATGTTAAAATCAAACACAGATCTGTAATTGTTATGAAGTCAGATCTGATCGGCTCTTTGAGTGTTTTCTGATATGAGCTCCAGATATCCAGATGTTTGTGCACATGGTTTTATGATGCAGATGTTTGTGCACATGGTTTTATGATGCAGATGTGTGTGCACATGGTTTTATGATGCAGATGTGTGTGCACATGGTTTTATGATGCAGATGTTTGTGCACATGGTTTTTTGATGCAGATGTTTGTGCACATGGTTTTTTGATGCAGATGTTTGTGCACATGGTTTTTTGATGCAGATGTTTGTGCACATGGTTTTATGATGCAGATGTGTGTGCACCTGGTTTTATGATGCAGATGTGTGTGCACATGGTTTTATGATGCAAATGTTTGTGCACATGGTTTTATGATCCAGATGTGTGTGCACATGGTTTTATGATCCAGATGTGTGTGCACATGGTTTTATGATCCAGATGTGTGTGCACATGGTTTTATGATCCAGATGTGTGTGCACATGGTTTTATGATCCAGATGTGTGTGCACATGGTTTTATGATCCAGATGTGTGTGCACATGGTTTTATGATGCAGATGTGTGTGCACATGGTTTTATGATCCAGATGTGTGTGCACATGGTTTTATGATGCAAATGTTTGTGCACATGGTTTTTTGATGCAGATGTTTGTGCACATGGTTTTATGATGCAAATGTTTGTGCACGTGGTTTTTTGATGCAGATGTGTGTGCACATGGTTTTATGATCCAGATGTGCGTGCACATGGTTTTATGATGCAGGTGTTTGTGCACATGGTTTTATGATCCAGATGTGTGTGCACATGGTTTTATGATGCAGATGTTTGTGCACATGGTTTTATGATGCAAATGTTTGTGCACATGGTTTTTTGATGCAGATGTGTGTGCACATGGTTTTATGATCCAGATGTGTGTGTACATGGTTTTATGATCCAGATGTTTGTGCACATGGTTTTATGATGCAAATGTTTGTGCACATGGTTTTATGATGCAAATGTTTGTGCACATGGTTTTATGATGCAAATGTTTGTGCACATGGTTTTATGATGCAAATGTTTGTGCACATGGTTTTATGATGCAAATGTTTGTGCACATGGTTTTATGATGCAGATGTTTGTGCACATGGTTTTATGATGCAGATGTTTGTGCACATGGTTTTTTGATGCAGATGTGTGTGCACATGGTTTTATGATGCAGATGTTTGTGCACATGGTTTTATGATGCAGATGTTTGTGCACATGGTTTTATGATGCAGATGTTTGTGCACATGGTTTTATGATGCAGATGTGTGTGCACATGGTTTTATGATGCAGATGTTTGTGCACATGGTTTTATGATGCAAATGTGTGCACATGGTTTTTTGATGCAGATGTGTGTGCACATGGTTTTATGATCCAGATGTGTGTGTACATGGTTTTATGATCCAGATGTTTGTGCACATGGTTTTATGATGCAGATGTGTGTGCACATGGTTTTATGATCCAGATGTGTGTGTACATGGTTTTATGATCCAGATGTGTGTGCACATGGTTTTATGATGCAGATGTTTGTGCACATGGTTTTATGATGCAGATGTTTGTGCACATGGTTTTATGATGCAGATGTTTGTGCACATGGTTTTATGATGCAAATGTGTGTGCACATGTTTTTTTGATGCAGATGTGTGTGCACATGGTTTTATGATCCAGATGTGTGTGTACATGGTTTTATGATCCAGATGTGTGTGCACATGGTTTTTTGATGCAGATGTGTGTGCACATGGTTTTATGATCCAGATGTGTGTGTACATGGTTTTATGATCCAGATGTTTGTGCACATGGTTTTATGATGCAGATGTGTGTGCACATGGTTTTTTGATGCAGATGTGTGTGCACATGGTTTTATGATGCAGATGTTTGTGCACA
The DNA here is from genome assembly GCF_910591455.1 of Pholis gunnellus. Classification (NCBI taxonomy): domain Eukaryota; kingdom Metazoa; phylum Chordata; class Actinopteri; order Perciformes; family Pholidae; genus Pholis; species Pholis gunnellus. The sequence continues at coordinate 879,206 of NC_136533.1, forward strand.
TGGTTTTATGATCCAGATGTGTGTGCACATGGTTTTATGATCCAGATGTTTGTGCACATGGTTTTATGATGCAGATGTGTGTGCACATGGTTTTTTGATGCAGATGTGTGTGCACATGGTTTTATGATGCAGATGTTTGTGCACATGGTTTTATGATCCAGATGTTTGTGCACATGGTTTTATGATCCAGATGTGTGTGCACATGGTTTTATGGACCTTTCTCTCAGCGTCGGCTGGCTGCTCAGGAAGCTCATCTGCTGCTCCAGACGACAGACTCTGAAGGCCAGATAGCAGGACGACAGGACCAGGAGGAAGACACTGAGAGACAGACAGACAGACAGACAGACAGACAGACAGACAGACAGACAGACAGAGACAGATTAATTACAGATCACATGAGCAGCATTCGATCAATGAACAATAACTTCTGATGAACTGATCCTTTGACATCAGTCTGTTACTGAAGTTAACGCCAGAGAAGAAAGACAACCAGACTATTCATGACACAGTACATATATACTGTGTATACACAGTATATATGTACTATGTACACACAGTATTGTGTGTCGAGTCATAAAGAGTCATAAAACATCATAGTATATTATAAAAAGTGGTAAAATGTTCTGTGAATGATTCAAATCTGATGCGTGAGTTTCATGTCACACACAGGGGCCACATGATGTGTTTCTGAGGGCCACCATCGGCCCTCATGCCGCACTTTGAGAAACCGTCCTCTACCGTTATATTCTGCACGTGCTCATGTGGAATATATTCAACCAGCAGGTGGCAGCACAGAGCAACAACACGACATATCACAGTTCAGACTCTGAACACACCTGAGACTTCATTACAGTAAAACTACTAAAACTACTACTACTACTGACACAAATACCTTTGTCTGTGTACTCTGGGTGTTTGGGAGTTTTTATCGTTGCTTTTAGTTAAATCCTGGAAGTATTTGTGAAGATAAATGAATCATGTATTCTGGTATATTAAGTTATCATCTTTAAGATTTAAAAGACAAACAAATAAACACGTTTGGGTGTGTATGTATATATATATATATATGTGTGAATATGTTGTTTTCTTGGTATCTAGTTGTATTGTTGTGTGTACTTTTGTACTCACAGCAGGATGAAGAGTTTCAGCAGCTGGTACTCCATGTGACCCAGTTCAGGTACTGGTTCTGTCAGCAGGAGCTTCTCTGTTTCCAAACTGCTGTCTACACACACACACACACACACACACACACACACACACACACACACACACACACGGCTCAGTATCTTGGTATCTCTGGGCAGGGTGGGGGCGGGGCTTTGACGTGTGGGCGGGGCTTGACAGGTGTGCTCACCTGTGAGTGTGTGCGTGATGAAGGGCGTGTCTGCCACCAGGCCGGGGGACGAGGTCCCCAGCAGGTCTGGGAGGGAGGAGGACACGAGGGGCAGCGACGGCTTCCTCCTCCACTTCAGCACCTCCGGAAACTCGTCCTGACGGATCAAATCAACTCAAGTCTGTCATCAGAGGATCAGAGAAGTCTTCTTCTGCTGATTCTTTGATGGTTTAAATACTCATCCAGCAAATACTCTTCAGACTTTATTTTATTTAGATGATGGAAAAGATTTCACTTTGTCTTGTTTTATTAAATGAAATAAAGTTTTGTGTAAAAGTGAGGTATAAATAAATATAAATAAAGTATTTAATTGAGGTTTAGTATCTGGAAAGATGAACTCGACTCAACATGCGTGTCCCTCTGAACACACACACACACACACACACTCTGTGTAGTATTAGTACTTGTCAGCTTGCTTGACGTATAGATTTGTATCACACTATTTCCGGCTCCTTTGTGAACTACGTTACCCATAACCCCCTGCTTATGTTTAAATGAGTCTCTCTTCTTTCATGGTGTAAACGTGCATCTCTTTGGTGTTTTTATCAAAGTAATCTGATTACCATGGACAGAGAGCTGGGCTCCTCCAGGTACTGCTTCAGACTCAGACTCTTCCCGTTCACCTGCAGACAGACAGAGAGTCAGACAGGAAGTCACTGGATTACGTTCTGAGATACAAACAGGAGGTTCTGACTTCTGACAGACCTGCAGGTGAGTGCAGATCCTCCTGAGGACGTCGTAGACACTGTCTCTGGACAGCAGGGACACAAAGACGTACTGCAGAGAGACAGGAAGTACAAACAGGAAGTCAACTCTTCTTTCATCCTTCAGCCTGAGGTCGACTCTAAGACCGTCTGTCTGACGACGTGAGAAGTTTTATATTTAAATGGTGTCATGTCTCCAACACAGTTTATAAGAAGTGGACGTAGTCAGTATGATGTCACACGTTGGTTTGAAGCCTTGAGTTCGGCTATCTGGCCGTAGCCATCTTGGTTTTTTTTGCAACCAGAAGTGACAGAGGAGGGCGGAGCTAAATATACCTGAACGCTGAATAAGACTTTTTTTTAGGCGACCGGAATGTTTCAATTAACTTTGATGAAGTGAAAACAATCTGTGAAACACGGACAACATCTCTGGTGTCGACCTGTCAATCACTGTGTAGCCCCGCCCCTAAAGCATCCCCTGCTTTATGGTCTGTGTGACTCTAAATGGACCATCATTTACTAAATGAACATCATGCTGTATTGAAGAAGACTTGAAACTAGAGATTGAGACCATAAACTCATGTTTACAATGTTTACTGAGGTAATAAATCAAGAGAGAAGTAGAGTCATTTTCTCATAGACTTCTATACAACCAGAGGAGTCGCCCCCTGGTGGACACTAGAGAGAAGTAGAGTCATTTTCTCATAGACTTCTATGAATGTCTTCAATTTAATTTGGCTGAACTCTGCAGAAACTCGGGACTTTAAACTTTATTCTTCTCTTTTATTTTTTGTGAACTCATCCTGTCCGGTACCTTCTGAGCGGTATCCATGGTGATAGCCAGGCCGTTCGGCACCAGGCCGGCGGTCCGGTGTTTCTTCACCAGACGAACTGAGACCACCGGGATGCACACCTGCAGGTCCAGAGAGGAGAGAGAACAGGAGCTTTTATTGTGAAAGTTTTAGGTACTTTCTTACTTTTGAGTATTTCCATTTGTTGCTACTTCTACTACATCTCAGAGATAAATATTGTACTTTTTAATTCACTTCATTTATCTGACAGATACATATTATAAATATATATAATCAATGAATACATGATGTTGTGTTATTAGTGATTAGACGATCAGCAGAACATAATAATAAAAATAAGCTCCTCATTCACCAGCTGCAACATTAAAGTGATGAATATAATATATATATATATATATATATATATATATATATATATTACTCTGCATGTAGTAGGAGTACTTTTACTTTTGGTACTTTTAGTATATTTTGATGCTAATATATTTGTAATTTTACTGTTTTATTCTAATTGCAGGACTTTTACTTGTAACAGATGATACTGAGGTGACCTTTGACCTGGACTCAGAATAAACACACACACAAAGCAGGTGTATGTGTGTCACGTGACAAAATAATGAAGTTAGATAACGTCTCTAATATCTGTCCACCTCATCATCATCTTCATCATCACGTAACATTTGACTAATTACTGTCTCTAATTAAACTTCAAGATAATTGTAATTAAAAGTTTCCATGATTAGTTGCGATAGGTTTACATTTTTAATGTGTTTCATGTAACGCATCAAAACTGGATCATTTTGATTATTATATTTAGACAAATTAAAATGCGATTTTACACGTTTGTTATATAGACATGCATATCAATATTTGAATAATATCTAAATGAATATCACGATTAGTGGTGTAATAGATCGTTATTGATCGTTATTCATCCGTACTGCCCCCCCTCAGTTTACCGTTAACCATCAGAGTTTAAATAAAGTTTTAACGTTAACCATCAGAGTGTAAATAAAGTTTTAACGTTAACCATCAGAGTGTAAATAAAGTTTTAACGTTAACCATCAGAGTGTAAATAAAGTTTTAACGTTAACCATCAGAGTGTATTCAAAGTTTTAACGTTAACCATCAGAGTGTATTCAAAGTTTTAACGTTAACCATCAGAGTGTAAACAAAGTTTTAACGTTAACCATCAGAGTGTAAACAAAGTTTTAACATTAACCATCAGAGTGTAAATAAAGTTTTAACGTTAACCATCAGAGTGTAAATAAAGTTTTAACGTTAACCATCAGAGTGTAAATAAAGTTTTAACGTTAACCATCAGACTGTAAATAAAGTTTAACGTTAACCATCAGAGTGTAAATAAAGTTTAAACGTCAACCATCAGACTGTAAATAAAGTTTAACGTTAACCATCACAGTGTAAATAAAGTTTAAACGTTAACCATCAGAGTGTAAATGAAGTTTTAACGTTAACCATCAGAGTGTAAATAAAGTTTTACCATTAACATCAGAGTGTAAATAAAGTTTAAACGTTAACATCAGAGTGTAAATAAAGTTTCACTGACTCAGTAGAACTTGTGTTTCTAGTCTCTGATCATGTTTCATTGTAAACAACCAATCAGAGGAGAGCTACTAACGTTAGCAGCACCGCTAACGGTTAACCAACGAGGTTCACTTCAGTGACATCATGATGCCTTCAGGCTCTGCTCAGTGAACATGAGTACTGGCTGAAGCTACATTATAATGTTATCATGATGTGTTCACGTGTAATCTGTAAAATGTAATTTTGGTGATAAACTTGAATACATCCAGTAGTTTGAAGGAGATGTTTTCACATGAATATAAAATAGATATTAGAGATGAATTATGAGCTGTTTAACTTCCTAACACGAGCTCTAAGAACATTATAATACATTGGACACGTTCTTAAAGGGACAGGTACAGCGGAGGGGCTTCTTCACTCACCTTGATGTCTTTGCCAAACAGGTTGGCGTAGAAACACAACCAGTTCCTGGAGATGTAGAGTCGTCCCTGCAGCAGGATGTCTCTCAACAACGCACACGAATACACTACAGAAGAAGAAGAAGAAGAAGAAGAAGAGAGACGGTAGACAGGTGGATCAGACAGGAAGAGAGAGACTTTATCATCACGAGCTGGGAACAAATATAGGTCAGGTTAGGACAGGTTAGGACAGGTTAGGACAAGTTAGGACAGGTTAGGACAGGTGAGGACAGGTTAGGACAGGTTAGGACAGGTGAGGACAGGACAGGTTATAGACAGGTTAGGACAGGTTAGGACAGGTTAGGACAGGTTAGGACAGGTGAGGACAGGACAGGTTATAGACAGGTTAGGAAAGGTTAGGACAGGTTAGGACAGGTTAGGACAGGTTAGGAAAGGTTAGGACAGGTTAGGACAGGTTAGGACAGGACAGGTTATAGACAGGTTAGGACAGGTTAGGACAAGTTAGGACAGGTTAGGACAGGTGAGGACAGGTTAGGACAGGTTAGGACAGGTGAGGACAGGACAGGTTATAGACAGGTTAGGACAGGTTAGGACAGGTTAGGACAAGTTAGGACAGGTTAGGACAGGTGAGGACAGGTTAGGACAGGTTAGGACAGGTGAGGACAGGACAGGTTAGGACAGGTTAGGACAGGTTAGGACAGGTTAGGACAGGTGAGGACAGGACAGGTTAGGACAGGTTAGGACAGGTTAGGACAGGTTAGGACAGGTGAGGACAGGACAGGTTATAGACAGGTTAGGAAAGGTTAGGACAGGTTAGGACAGGTGAGGACAGGACAGGTTATAGACAGGTTAGGACAGGTTAGGACAGGTGAGGACAGGACAGGTTAGGACAGGTTAGGACAGGTTAGGACAGGTTAGGACAGGTGAGGACAGGACAGGTTATAGACAGGTTAGGAAAGGTTAGGACAGGTTAGGACAGGTGAGGACAGGACAGGTTATAGACAGGTTAGGACAGGTTAGGACAGGTTAGGACAGGTTAGGACAGGTTAGGAAAGGTTAGGACAGGTTAGGACAGGTGAGGACAGGACAGGTTATAGACAGGTTAGGACAGGTTAGGTCAGGTTAGGACAGGTTAGGACAGGTTAGGAAAGGTTAGGACAGGTTAGGACAGGTGAGGACAGGACAGGTTATAGACAGGTTAGGAAAGGTTAGGACAGGTTAGGACAGGTGAGGACAGGACAGGTTATAGACAGGTTAGGACAGGTTAGGACAGGTTAGGACAGGTTAGGACAGGTTAGGAAAGGTTAGGACAGGTTAGGACAGGTGAGGACAGGACAGGTTATAGACAGGTTAGGACAGGTTAGGTCAGGTTAGGACAGGTTAGGACAGGTGAGGACAGGTTAGGACAGGTTAGGACAGGTTATAGACAGGTTAGGACAGGTTATAGACAGGTTAGGACAGGTTAGGACAGGTGAGGACAGGTTAGGTCAGGTTAGGACAGGTTATAGACAGGTTAGGACAGGTTATAGACAGGTTAGGACAGGTTAGGACAGGTTAGGTCAGGTTAGGACAGGTTATAGACAGGTTAGGACAGGTTAGGACAGGACAGGTTATAGACAGGTTAGGACAGGTTAGGACAGGTTAGGACAGGTGAGGACAGGTTAGGACAGGTTAGGACAGGTTATAGACAGGTTAGGACAGGTTAGGACAGGTTAGGTCAGGTTAGGACAGGTTATAGACAGGTTAGGACAGGTTAGGACAGGACAGGTTAGGACAGGTTAGGAAAGGACAGGTTAGGAAAGGACAGGTTAGGACAGGTTAGGACAGGTTAGGACAGGTTAGGACAGGTGAGGACAGGTGAGGACAGGTTAAGACAGGTGAGGACAGGTTAGGAAAGGTTAGGACAGGTTAGGACAGGTGAGGACAGGTTAGGAAAGGACAGGTGAGGACAGGTTAAGACAGGTGAGGACAGGTGACTGACAGGTGAAACATCTGTCCTGTCTGTCAGAGTCCTCCTGACCTCACTAGCCGTCCTCACCTTTCATCAGGATCTCCTCTTTAGGAACCGTCTGGAACAGTTTGTGGTACTGAGAGTTGTACTTGCTGACGGTCTGTGAAGGCATCAGGAGAAAAGATAGTTATTAACAGACAGAGTGAGACGTTAATGTAATCAATAATCATGTGATATGGTTAAAATCAACAGAAATAGTTGATTTAAATGTCAACATTACGGAAGGAACTGGGATCGTTGTGTTGAAGGATAGATGAGATAAAACAAGACTTTATCCATCTTGAGGGAAACAGTTGTGCAACAGTTGCAGTAAAAGTAGGAAAGAGTGCAAATATTAATATAAGTATCAAAATATCAATAAATGTAACCACAGAATCCAAAATATTCAGACACGTGGCGAGTGATGGGGTTCCACAGGACACATCTTCTATATCTTATATCTGGACCTTACAGTTCTTACAGTGTTCATCCGTGAACTTGTTGAGTTAGCATTAGCATTTAGCTTTGTTTAGCAGACGTGAGCTAGCAGTAGCTCTGTTAAGACGTCCGACATTAACTTGGAGATAAAGAACTGTTTAATGTCGGTGAGAAATAATCCACGTGAAGGTTGAATGGAAACAAACAGAGAGCTGATATCACACGTTACCGTCTGTCATGACTTGTTCGTATGCTAGCTAATAGCATGAGCTAGATGACTAGCATGAATGTACATCGCTGAGGCAAACTGAAGGCGTCGTAGCTCACGGTCAAGTCCTGTAGATTAGTTATATGAATGTTATATGTTATATGAATCTGGATATAATCACAGATTGATCTGTTTGAGACCAAAAAGAAGAAAACATTCAAACCATCGATGCTGTGAAATGACGTCATGAACTTTCCTTCTTTTCTAAACCAGAAAACTTTAATGTCTGCACCTGATCCTAAGCTGAGGATTTATTAAAGTACTCATCACATCTTTTTGTTCCATAAAGTTGGATTCCTCATTGAAAAGAAGAAATAAAGATATTGACTCAATAAAACTCTTCTTTAAATCTACAGCTGCACATAGTTCATGATGAACAGACTCATCTTTACTGAACGGCACGATTATTCACCTGCTGAGTTTAATCTGTTTTATTCATAATTATTTGTTAAATGTGGTCGTCTGGCTTTAATTGTGTTTATTTGTGTTTTGGTTGTGAGACTACCTGAAGACATAAAGTGAAAGAATGCTTTTTATCAGAAGTCCTATTATCAGTATGTATCACTGATCAATAAGTATGATTATTAACACTTTAACTCCAGCAGATCCCTTCTAGTTGTTCTGCTGCGTTCCGGATTATTCTGCCTCCGTATTGTTTTGGTTACATCATCTGAATACACCTGTTGTTCCTTTATTCTAAGGAGACTTCCTGTCTTCCTGTTCCAGTCTGAAACAACAAAGACTGAAACAACAGAAAGAGCTCGACGGCGACTCCACCTCCGAGCTTCTGAGGACGGACTGAAGGACTGAACGTTTAGTAGAAACAAGAGAACGACATCACAGATAGAAGCCCGACTGTGTGTCAGAGACTGAACAGGAGTGACATCTATCGATACAAACACAAGCATCGTTTATCCCAAAATAAAGAACATCTGCTCTAGATTATAATGTCTGAGTTATGTAGTGAACTGATACAGTGCAGCTCTCAGTGATAAAATGTAACGAAGTACTATTACTCAAGTAGTTTTAAGGTACTTGTATATCCGTTTTCTGCTACTTTATACTCTGAGAAGTACTTCTTACTGGACTTCCTTTATCTGGAAACTTGATTTACTTTGACAGATTCAGATTATTAAAACTAAATACAATAAACTAACATCAACTGATCTTACTGTAGTTTATTCTATAATAATACATCATGATTTTTTACATGAAGTCATTAAAATACAATAATAGATGTTATTCTGCATAACTAGTACCTTTACTTTCGGTACTTAAAGCAGATGTTGATGATGATACTTTTTACTCACATAAAGGAGTTTTTTAATAAAGGAGACGACAGACGAATAAATAGAAGAAGAAGAAGAAGAAGAACCGTCCTCTCATGCTTTGTTTACGTCTGGTAAACTTCTGTCTCTCACTCTCACACACACACATAAACACACACACACGCACACACACACACACAGACACACGCACAGCTCGTTAGATGACGACATGTCAGCAGGAGTTCTTTCAAATATTATTTAGAAGTCTGCAGGCGTGTGTGTGTGTGTGTGTGTGTGTGTGTGTGTGTGTGTGTGTGTGTGTGTGTGTGTGTGTGTGTGTGTGTGGTCATCTTTAGGTCACAGTGTGTTGAGTGAACGACTCACTGATCCTCTGTAACACTTCTTCACGTCTTCGTAGGAAAGATCGTCGATCAGCGTCAGCCTGCAGGACACAAAACATCTCATCACATGACATCACATGACATCACATGACGTGACATGACATGACATGACATGACATGACATGACATCTCATCACATGACATCACATGACATCACATGACATGACATCACATAACATGACATGACATGACATCACATGACATGACATGACATCACATGACATCACATGACATCACATGACATCACATGACATCACATGACATGACATGACATCACATGACATCACATCACATCACATCACATGACATGACATGACATCACATCACATGACATGACATGACATCACATGACATCTCATCACATCACATGACATGACATGACATCACATGACATCTCATCACATGACATGACATCACATGACATCACATCACATGACATCACATCTCATCACATCTCATCACATGACATCACATGACATCACATGACATCACATGACATCACATGACATCACATGACATGACATCTCATCACATGACATGACATGACATCACATGACATGACATCACATGACATGACATGACATCACATGACATCACATGACATCACATGACATCACATCTCATCACATGACATGACATCACATGACATGACATGACATGACATGACATCACATCACATGACATGACATCTCATCACATGACATCACATGACATGACATGACATCTCATCACATGACATGACATGACATCACATGACATGACATCTCATCACATGACATGACATGACATCACATGACATGACATCTCATCACATGACATCACATGACATCACATGACATGACATGACATGACATCACATGACATGACATCTCATCACATGACATCACATGACATCACATGACATCACATGACATCACACCAAATCAGAGAATTCATATTTAAACATGTAATGCTGCTTCAGAGTATTTACTGTATGTAACTTGCATAGACACACACACACACACACACACACACACACACACACACACACACACACACACACACACACACACACACACACACACACACACACACACACACACTTCATGCAAATGGGGTCCTGACATGAGACGCGACGTTCATGCAAAAAGAAGCTGGACAGACAGACACTGAACACATCGCAGCAGTTATCGTTAATCTGTATGAAAGTAACTAAGTACTTCTACTCAAGTACTTTGGTTAAGTACAAGGTTGACATACTTGTACTTTTCTATCCCATGCTACTTTTTAGTTTTACTTTTTACTATAAAAGTAAAGTACTTTACCCAGTAGTACACAGAAAGTATCTACAATCGACTCCACATTGATGAAGTACAACATTAAAATACTCTTATATGTATTTCTTAGTGATACAATCAGAATATAATATTCTCTAATAATAAAACACTGTGAAAGGAGCCGTTCTGCATTATGAGTACTTTTACTTTTAGTTGTACTTTAAGTACATTTTACTTCTGAACTTCAGTAACATTGTGAAGTACTTTTAGACCGTGGTACTTCTACCTTTACTTGAGTAAAGTACTGAGTACTTCTTCCACCGCTGATCATTAATAACTATGAAAAAAAGGAACTAGACAAGAAGTGAAAGAATTCCCATCAGCCACTTGTGCTAGTTTGGTCCACTGGAGCATGCAGAGAGTGTGTGTGTGTGTGTGTGTGTGTGTGTGTGTGTGTGTGTGTGAAAGGAGTGATTGTCCACTGGGACACACACACACCACACACACACACACACACACACACACACACACACACACACACACACACACACACACACACACACACACACACATCAGATATAAAAGAACTAATTATGCAAACAGTTGGAGCAGAATGGAGAAAGTGGAGCAGAGAAAGAAGCTCGTTCACTCTGAACGACACGTCGGCTGTTTGAACATTTAGATTCAACTAAAGTTCAGAATCTTCATTAAATATCAATAAAGAGAAAATCACACAAGTAGGAAAGAGGATCGAAAACATAAAATAGAGTTCAAATATATAAAATACAACTCATATTATGAATATAATATGACATAATGTATATTATATAATATAATATAATAAATATAATATAATATAATAAATATAATATAATATAATAAATATAATATAATAAATATAATATAATAAATATAATAAATATAATATAATAAATATAATAAATATAATATAATATAATATAATATAATATAATATAATATAATATGATGGGAAAAAGCCAGAACACACTTTTAGTAGATTGGATGAATTCTGTTCAACAAAAGATACATTTTCATAATTATAAAGCTGACTTTAAAACGTATATTGTGGTTGTATTTAGTAATATTTAGTAATATTTAGTAATAATTAGTTGTGTTTAGTTGTCTCGGTGGAGGATTTACATTCTGTTCAAGAAAATGTTTTTTTAACAATTAAATATTTTTGATTCTCAATAAAAGATTTTCACAGATTTATTTCATCATAATAGATTTAAATTTCTCCCCGTTTTGAATTCTGGTGTTTTAGTGTTTGCTTGTTTGTGGGTTTTAAGGGAACAATAGCTTCCTGTCAGTGACAGTGAATTTACACACGGCTTTACACACACACACACACACACACACACACACACTCACACGCACACACACACACACACACACACAGCCTGTGATTCTGCAGCTTCTCCTTGCAGCTTGTTTCGTACGTGACAGGAATGACAGAGCAGAGAGAGGCGTTCCTCTCTGTGTATTGTCTGTCCTGCACGTCTCCTCATCTTTTATCTCCCGCCAAACACACACACACACACACACACACACACACACACACACACACACACACACACACACACACACACACACACACACACACACACACACACACACACACACACACACACACACACACACACACACACTCTCTTTGTCAGGACTAATGAGGGAGTCGGTTGATTACGAGGGGGAGGAATCTAGAAGTGAATCATCCGCATACTGTTTGCTCACTTCTTGTATCACCAGTGATCCTGCAGCCATCAGTACCAACACACACATGTTAACTCAGTGTGAGTGTGTGTGTGTGTGTCTGTGTGTCCACAACATCTGGATCCACTTGCACAATCTCCAGCTGTGAGCCTCGTCCAGGTCTACACCTGCAGCCCCGACGCACAGCTGTTTCCTCAGGTCGAAACTTAAACTGCTGCTTCTCTTTTCTGGTGAGAATGTAATATGTGAGAGGACGCATCTCAACACAGAGCTACACATCTGCTCAGGTTTATAGTTAGGGCTGGTTCAGGTTTATAGTTAGGACTGGCTCAGGTTTATCGTTAGGACTGGCTCAGGTTTATCGTTAGGGCTGGTTCAGGTTTATAGTTAGGGCTGGCTCAGATTTATAGTTAGGGCTGGTTCAGGTTTATAGTTAGGGCTGACTCAGGTTTATAGTTAGGGCTGACTCAGGTTTATAGTTAGGGCTGGTTCAGGTTTATAGTTAGGGCTGGCTCAGGTTTATAGTTAGGGCTGGTTCAGGTTTATAGTTAGGGCTGGTTCAGGTTTATAGTTAGGGCTGGTTCAGGTTTATAGTTAGGGCTGACTCAGGTTTATAGTTAGGGCTGGTTCAGGTTTATAGTTAGGGCTGGCTCAGGTTTATAGTTAGGGCTGGTTCAGGTTTATAGTTAGGGCTGGTTCAGGTTTATAGTTAGGGCTGGCTCAGGTTTATAGTTAGGGCTGGTTCAGGTTCATAGTTAGGGCTGGCTCAGGTTTATAGTTAGGGCTGGATCAGGTTTATAGTTAGGACTGGCTCAGGTTTATAGTTAGGGCTGGATCAGGTTTATAGTTAGGACTGGTTCAGGTTTATAGTTAGGGCTGGCTCAGGTTTATAGTTAGGGCTGGCTCAGGTTTATAGTTAGGGCTGGCTCAGGTTTATAGTTAGGGCTGGATCAGGTTTATAGTTAGGACTGACTCAGGTTTATAGTTAGGACTGGTTCAGGTTTATAGTTAGGGCTGGATCAGGTTTATAGTTAGGGCTGGATCAGGTTTATAGTTAGGACTGGTTCAGGTTTATAGTTAGGGCTGGCTCAGGTTTATAGTTAGGACTGGTTCAGGTTTATAGTTAGGACTGGCTCAGGTTTATAGTTAGGACTGGTTCAGGTTTATAGTTAGGGCTGGCTCAGGTTTATAGTTAGGACTGGTTCAGGTTTATAGTTAGGACTGGCTCAGGTTTATAGTTAGGGCTGGCTCAGGTTTATAGTTAGGGCTGGCTCAGGTTTATAGTTAGGGCTGGATCAGGTTTATAGTTAGGACTGGTTCAGGTTTATAGTTAGGGCTGGCTCAGGTTTATAGTTAGGACTGGTTCAGGTTTATAGTTAGGACTGGTTCAGGTTTATAGTTAGGACTGGCTCAGGTTTATAGTTAGGGCTGGCTCAGGTTTATAGTTAGGGCTGGCTCAGGTTTATAGTTAGGGCTGGTTCAGGTTTATAGTTAGGGCTGGCTCAGGTTTATAGTTAGTGCTGGCTCAGGCTTATAGTTAGGGCTGGTTCAGGTTTATAGTTAGGGCTGGCTCAGGTTTATAGTTAGTGCTGGCTCAGGCTTATAGTTAGTGCTGGCTCAGGTTTATAGTTAGGGCTGGTTCAGGCTTATAGTTAGGGCTGGTTCAGGTTTATAGTTAGGGCTGGCTCAGGTTTATAGTTAGTGCTGGCTCAGGCTTATAGTTAGGGCTGGCTCAGGTTTATAGTTAGGGCTGGCTCAGGTTTATAGTTAGGGCTGACTCAGGTTTATAGTTAGGGCTGACTCAGGTTTATAGTTAGGGCTGACTCAGGTTTATAGTTAGGGCTGGTTCAGGTTTATAGTTAGGGCTGGTTCAGGTTTATAGTTAGGGCTGGCTCAGGTTTATAGTTAGGGCTGGCTCAGGTTTATAGTTAGGGCTGGCTCAGGTTTATAGTTAGGGCTGGCTCAGGTTTATAGTTAGGGCTGGCTCAGGTTTATAGTTAGGGCTGGCTCAGGTTTATAGTTAGGGCTGGTTCAGGTTTATAGTTAGGGCTGGTTCAGGTTTATAGTTAGGGCTGGCTCAGGTTTATAGTTAGGGCTGACTCAGGTTTATAGTTAGCCTGCGGAGGTTAACGCTACGACACCGAGCCGAGTTTCTGATTCTGACGTCATTTGCATTGAATGTTGTTCGTTCTGTACACATGTCATCGATCACACTTCTGTCCATCCTCATAGAGGGATCCCTCCTCTGTTGATCTCTAAGGTTTCTCCCTCTTTTCTCCCCGTTAAAGGGTTTTCTGGGAGAGTTCTTCCTGTTGTGATGTGAGGGTCCCAGGACAGAGGATGTCACATGTGTACAGACTGTAAAGCACCCTGAGGCTCATTAGTGATTTCAGGTTTACGGTATTATTTTGGCTGAGAGGTTTATCACGGAGGAAGAGAGCTGAACTGCAGTCGCTCACCTGAAGGGCAGGGGGCAGTGTCCGTCCTCGTCTCTGAGGGGCTCCACGTCATGGGGGTGCAGGAGGCTGATGTCATCACACTGATCCATATTCTCCGACATCATCGTTATCGGCCTGAAAAGGGTTCAGGAGGACAGAAGAAGAAGAAGCGTTTAAACGAGGAGAATAAAATCAGTCCCGGTGTTGTCAGGGTAACATGGAGCTCCGTCACCGCACGGTGTTATAAATAAAGCTTTTTTTTTAATTGTACCACAGTGTTTCTAAAAGACTGTGAGATGACGAGGAGGAGAGGGAGAAGTGTGAGGGAGAGCGAGAGATGCAGCTTCAGATAACAAGCTTCTAAATATAGAAGTGTGACCAACATCCAGTGAGCTGAAGAAGAACTCAAACAGGAACACCTCTTCTTCTGATCGACCACCAGAAAACCTCGTCTGTTACTTCCATCTTCTTCACATGATGAAGGTTACTGTCATCTGACATCTATCTCAGAAGAAGTGAAGTTCACACAGTTTAAATAATGAGACACTTGAGGTTTTACCAAAGCTGCTTCTCTAGATAGAACTGATTGAAAAGCATGTTTTCTATAAACAATCACCAAAACTACACCGTTTATCACAGCCAGCAGCTGTCATTACCGTCAGATGTTCATCTTTCCGACGGTCCTTGAACCCATCACGTGTGATAAACGCTTTCATCAGGAAAAGAAGCCAAATAGACTTCAAATAGTGATGTTTCATTAGAACATTTTATTCTTCTTGTCTCGTATAAAATAAAGAGTTTTTAACCAGATGGTGTAAAAACATTAAATTGTGAAACTATGACGTCATGATTGATTCATCTGAGAGCAACATGTCATGTGACCACAAGAGGAGAAGCTCTGACTGAACTACAGGAAGTGAACACAGATATTCAGATTTGTACGGTGAAGTTGGTTCTGCTGTTTGCATTTGACTTGATGTGCAGAGACTGTTTCAGGATCAGTAGCAGCTGGTTTGGTGACGAGAGGTTCAGTCTGGTGGTTTGGGAGACACGGACGAGTTCAGTGAGTCGGCTGTTTCCTGTTTGGTTGTTGTGAGCAGCGAGTAGTGATCAGTGTCACTGAGCGTGTTCTGCTGGTGATCTTTGTAGAACAGAGTCAGGTGGTCCCGTATACACGGTGAGTACATTGCTGTTCTGGCCCCGTTAGGTTGGAGAGCGGACCCCCTTTGGAGTTCGTTGGGGGGTTTGATCGTGTGGTGATGGACGTGGTTGGAGCTGTTGTCTCGGGGGGCACGTCCAGGGCTGCAGGTGGGTGAGACCAGGTCCTGGTTTCTTTACCGGGTCTGTGGGTTTTAGTGCATAAGTACCCACCACGAGTAGCACCTGAAGACTCGGGGGAGCTTACTGAGTCTCTGGACCCAGTTACCTTGCAGGTGTGTAACCTGAAGACTGCTGCTGCCGCACAGTGTGCAGTAGGTACGAATGGTTAACAGGTGAAGCAAGCGGGTATTAAAGGAGGGATGTGGTGAACTGTTCATCGTGTGGTGACAGGTTGTTAGCTTGGCCTGTTAGCTTTCGGGAACATAAGCGTACAGTTCAGGGCTTGTTTGGCTGAGTCGTAGTTGGGTCTGCGGACGGTTTTTGTTGGCTAGTGAGCCTTTATCAGAGGAACCTCTAGGATACTAGAGGATTAGCGCTTATGGTCTTCGGGAATTATGGAAATTCCATTCCTTCGTGTTCACCACTCGTTGCCCTCCTGTGACCACTTGCTTCCCGATCATGTGCTGCTGCACCACATCCCCGTCACCTCTCTGGCCTTCCTTCCTGCTCTGCTCTCACGCTCAGATGCTTCTCCACATGTTGGAGCTGCTGGGTTGCAGAGAGGAGATTGATTGGTGGGCTGGGGGGCGATGCACTCACAGCCGGTTGTATGAAATCTATAGTTTGTCGGTATTCCTGGTGGGAACACCGACTTTATGGAGGGGGTGTGATGACCCCTCCCATCCACCAGGGGTCTGTGTCCTGTTTGCTGCCTCCTCTGTCTTTAAGGATGCTAACGAGCCTCACCAGCTATAAAGATGCACCACCTGAACATGGCAGGCCTCCTCTCCTCTCCTCTCCTCTCCTCCTCTCCTCTCCTCTCCTCCCCTCCTCCTCTCCTCTCCTCTCCTCTCCTCCTCTCCTCTCCTCCTCTCCTCTCCTCTCCTCCTCTCCTCCTCTCCTCCCCTCCTCTCCTCTCCTCTTCTCCTCTCCTCTCCTCTCCTCCTCTCCTCTCCTCTCCTCTCCTCTCCTCCCCTCCTCTCCTCCTCTCCTCTCCTCTCCTCTCCTCCTCTCCTCTCTCCTCTCCTCCTCTCCTCTCTCCTCTTCTCCTCCGTCTCTCACAGCAGCTGCTTCATTTGATTGATTCTTTGGTTGTTCAACTTGTGTTTATTAGTTTTTAATGATTGATGTCGTACTGGTTACTACAGAGAGTACCATCGTTAGAACTCAGTGTGGTACATCGACTAGTACTTTGTGTACTAGTACTCCATCAGAGGGCGTCGCTGAGGGAGAGCTCTGATTGGTCCGAGGAGAAAAACCTTTGATCTGAAGCTGTGACGACGCCCAGAAGAGATCGAACATGTGACACACACACACACACACACACAGACACACACAAATAGACACACACACACAGAAACACACACACACACACACACACACACAGACACACACAAATAGACACACACACACAGAAACACACACACACACAGACACACACAAATAGACACGGACACGGACACACACACACACACACACACACAAATAGACACACACACACACAGAAACACACACACACAAATAGACACACACACACAGAAACACACACACACACACACACACACACACCTACACACACACACACAAATAGACACACACACACACACAAGGACAGCCGAGCATATTCTCTCTCCTCTGTTTCCATGGCAACATGAGTAGGAGGTTCAGATGAAGTCATCTCTCAGACATTCAGTGATTCTACAGAATCAACTGATTTCCTTGTTTTTTAGTTTGGGGATCAATAAACGGATCAATATGTGCTGCATCACATCTGAGCCAACAAGAAGCATCGTGATTGGTTCATCTTGAGGAGTCTGTCACTCAGTTTCAGGTTGTATGTCCACACTGACGTTGGAGCGTCACAAAGCTTTACATCCTATTTACATCTGTTTACATCCTGTTTACATCCTGTTCACATCTGTTTACATCCTGTTTACATGTTTACATCCTGTTTACATGTTTACATCTGTTTACATCTGTTTACACCTGTTTACATCCTGTTTACATCCTGTTCACATCTGTTTACATCCTGTTTACATGTTTACATCCTGTTTACATCCTGTATACATGTTTACATCTGTTTACATCCTGTTTACATCCTGTTCACATCTGTTTACATCCTGTTTACATCTTTACATCCTGTTTACATGTTTACATCCTGTATACATGTTTACATCTGTTTACATCTGTTTACATCCTGTTTACATCCTGTTCTAATCTGTTTACATCTGTTTACATCTGTTTACACCTGTTTACATCCTGTTTACATCCTGTTCTAATCGGTTTACATCCTGTTTACATGTATACACCCTGTTTACATGTTTACATCCTGTTTATATCCTGTTTACATCCTGTTTATATCCTGTTTACATCCTGTTTACACCCTGTTTACATCCTGTTTACATCCTATTTACAGCTGGTTTACAGCCTGTTTACATCCTGTTTACATGTTTACATCCTGTTTACACCCTGTTTACAGCCTGTTTACATCCTGTTTACATGTTTACATCCTGTTTACACCCTGTTTACACCCTGTTTACATGTTTACATCCTGATTATATCCTGTTTACATCTGTTTACATGTTTACATCCTGTTTATATCCTGTTTACATCTGTTTACATGTTTACATCCTGTTTACACCCTGTTTACATGTTTACATCCTGTTTACATCTGTTTACATGTTTACATCCTGTTTATATCCTGTTTACATGTTTACATCCTGTTTACACCCTGTTTAAATGTTTACATCCTGTTTATATCCTGTTTACATCCTGTTTACATGTTTACATCCTGTTTATATCCTGTTTACACCCTGTTTACATGTTTACATCCTGTTTATATCCTGTTTACATCCTGTTTACATGTTTACATCCTGTTTACATGTTTACATCCTGTTTACATCCTGTTTACATGTTTACATCCTGTTTACATCCTGTTTATATCCCGTTTACACCCTGTTTACATGTTTACATCCTGTTTACAGCTTGTTTACAGCCTGTTTACATGTTTACATCCTGTTTACATGTTTACATCCTGTTTATATCCCGTTTACACCCTGTTTACATGTTTACATCCTGTTTACAGCTTGTTTACAGCCTGTTTACATGTTTACATCCTGTTTACATGTTTACATCCTGTTTATATCCCGTTTACACCCTGTTTACATGTTTACATCCTGTTTACAGCTTGTTTACAGCCTGTTTACATGTTTACATCCTGTTTATATCCTGTTTACATGTTTACATCCTGTTTACATGTTTACATCCTGTTTATATCCTGTTTACACCCTGTTTACATGTTTACATCCTGTTTACAGCTTGTTTACAGCCTGTTTACATGTTTACATCCTGTTTACTGCCTGTTTACATGTTTATGTATTTTGATGCGTCATTAAAATCTTCGAATTGTTTTACCACTGTGTACTTTTAACAAGTTGAATAAATATGTTGAATACCTGATAATTAAAGTACCAGAGACAGAATATCATCTAAACTGATGACGTCATCGTTGCTGGTGAAACCAGTCAGCAGCAGAATCCTCTTTAATGAAATTTATGCAAAACATAAGTAAATATTATTCCCTAGAACCACAAATCATCTGATTCATCTACTGCTGAAAACTATGAGAAGTACATCTACTAAAGTACTGTTTAAAAGTACTGCTTTATGCTACTGCTACTTTATTTGAGTATTTCCATTTTTATCTCCACTATACTCAGAGGTACTATAGTACTTTATACTGTACTACATCTCAGAGGTACTATAGTACTTTATACTGTACTACATCTCAGAGGTACTATAGTACTTTATACTGTACTACATCTCAGAGGTACTATAGTACTTTATACTGTACTACATCTCAGAGGTACTATAGTATTTTATACTGTACTACATCTCAGAGGTACTATAGTACTTTATACTGTACTACATCTCAGAGGTACTATAGTACTTTATACTGTACTACATCTCAGAGGTACTATAGTACTTTATACTGTACTACATCTCAGAGGTACTATAGTACTTTATACTGTACTACATCTCAGAGGTACTATAGTACTTTATACTGTACTACATCTCAGAGGTACTATAGTATTTTATACTGTACTACATCTCAGAGGTACTATAGTATTTTATACTGTACTACATCTCAGAGGTACATATAGTACTTTATACTGTACTACATCGCAGAGGTACATATAGTACTTTATACTGTACTGCATCTCAGAGGTACTATAGTACTTTATACTGTACTACACCTCAGAGGTACATATTGTACTTTATACTGTACTACACCTCAGAGGTACATATTGTACTTTATACTGTACTACATCTCAGACGTACATATTGTACTTTTTAATGTACTACATCTCAGAGTTATAGTACTTTATATACATATGAGGTACATATGTTTACTGTAGTTTTTTGTGAGATTGAGATTATTAAAAAGTAGAATCCATGAATAAATGATTAAATCTGATTACAGATTAAAGTACCTGCAGTAAAAGTATTAAAAGGAGCTCCGCCTTTAAAGTGATGAACACATGAATGCATCAATTAATATAATAAAATAATAATATTATTATTCTGCATCATGAGTACTTTTAACATACTTAGAGGTGGAATAAGTACTCAGAAGTTTTAATGAAGTAAAAATGGAAATACTACAATGTAGAAATACTCCGTTACAGTAAAAGTACAAAAGTATAAACATCAAAATATACTTAAAGTACTCATTATGCAGAATAATATTTATGATATTATATTTCTGTATCTTTATTATTTGCTTATATTTTATATTAATACTCGTTTCATGTACTTGAGTAAATGTACCTCTTAACATTCCATTACTACTACAGTTACCAGCCTCAATATTAAAATACGCCCAGTACTGCTAGTACTACTGCTACTTCTTATACTAATACCTCATTATCACAGTATTTAACGTGGTAGTACTGCTACTGAGGTACCTGCAGTACTCCCACCATCAGCAGCAGCGTCTCCTCACACATTTCACAGTATTTGTACAACAGACTCGGTCCTACCTGTGTGTACTGTCCAGTCTTCAATCAGGTCCGCCGGTGTGCTGCAGGTACTCGGTCCGTCCGGCAGCACCGAGGACACGGACACACGGACCGGAGCGGAGCCGCTGGTCGTCCGCTGGACCACCACCATCAAGTTCTCATCGTTCAACAGACTCTGAACCGGAAGTGACAGGAAGTGGCCTTCAAGATAAGAGCACGATGCATGAAAAAATTAAATGAAAAAAATAAAAGCGTGGGAAAAGGTAGAATAGACAAAAGGTGATATCAGGCCTGTAATTTATATCTAATTAAAGAAAAAGCTTTTATCACCTTTTATTTGTCTTGATGATAAAGCAGCATTTTGTCCTTTTCACTTTTATTTCACAATAAATAAACAAAGATTGTTATTGACAGTAAAGACTTGATAAGATGGAGATCTGTCTGTCAGTGTACCTGTTCTCAGGTGTGCTGTGCAGTCATGTGATTAAACACATGATGTATTTACCTTTACAGCTCTATACAAATCAAACGTATTATTAATATTATTATGATCAACGACCTTAAAGTCAGACGACACTGAGCTTCAGCTGCTGTTTCTGCTTTAATCTGATGACTTTAGGAACACATGGAGACGACAACATGAGACACGTTTCAGACTCAAGAAGCAGATCTTCTGGGTTCGTTTCTTCTGGTCTGAAACTGAAAAGTGTGTCGTCATTGAGCAGGAAACCACATTTCATGACGTCATCTGAGGTTTAGTAGACACTGAGGAGCAGGAGCAGTGAGGAGGGAGGAGAGTCAAACAATAACTCATAATTCAATGCAGATAGTTTCATATTTTATATTTCTAACCTGGAAGAGGAGGTTTAGAGCTGGAGGCAGAAACTCAAACAAAAGCTGTAAAAAATGAGAATAAAAAAACTATTTTCATAACTTGAAACAACGGGAGGTTAATGAGGTTAATGAGGAAAGACAGTTGTAGTTTTTGTGTGATTTTTGGTGAAGTGTCTCTTTAATGAATCTGCTGCTGAGACGTTTAACGGAGCAGCAGCGCCCCCCTGTGGCTGAACCACCACATTACAGCAGGGTCGTCACATGAAACCGTCACGTGACGCGTATGATTTACATATTTCATAATTAATTAGGACTCTGTTCACATCAGGATGTTTGGTGCTCAAACTCAAAAGTTGATTTACAGTCTTTTCTTCCTCATGTTTCATATTTAATGTGACTTATTTTCAGAGCAGAGAATAGTTTTTCTAGCTGATGCTCGTTGATCCGCTGCTCCTCATGTTGGACTTGTGTTGGTTGAGTTTCTCTGTGTTAAAGACAATAAATGATCCTTAAATCCTTTGAAAGGTTTGTCTGAATGATCAGAGATCAGCTGATGTTTAAAGTCAACCAATGAGAGAACAGACCACCGTCACTAGATCACTGCAGACTAGATCACTAGATCACTGCAGACTAGATCACTGCAGACTAGATCACTAGATCACTGCAGACTAGATCACTGCAGACTAGATCACTGGATCACTGCAGACTAGATCACTGCAGACTAGATCACTGGATCACTGCAGACTGGATCACTAGATCACTGCAGACTAGATCACTAGATCACTGCAGACTAGATCACTGCAGACTAGATCACTGCAGACTAGATCACTGGATCACTGCAGACTAGATCACTAGATCACTGCAGACTAGATCACTGCAGACTAGATCACTGCAGACTAGATCACTAGATCACTGCAGACTAGATCACTGCAGACTAGATCACTGCAGACTAGATCACTGGATCACTGCAGACTAGATCACTAGATCACTGCAGACTAGATCACTGCAGACTGGATCACTAGATCACTGCAGACTGGATCTGCGTTTCTATGGTTTCTAGTTGGATTTATAGATGTTTATAAACTAAAAGGTGAAGTTTTAATCTTCCTGAATCTTAAAAACTCTGAGGATCCATCAGCTGAGCTGGTTTAATTCTCACCTCTTCATCTTCATCTTCATCTTCATCTTCATCACCTGATCTGTGAGGAGGAAACAAACCACGGAGCTTCTGGGAAAACGGTTGAATATGTTTTTGTTATTTTAATAAATAAAACATTTATTATAACAGGAAGAGATCATCGAGTAATAAACGTTATAATAATTAAACACGGAGGAAACTCGTTAATGTTTATCTGTGAAAGCTGCTTTATTGTTTCTTTATTGTTTCAAATGTAAATTAAAAACTGAAATGTTTTTGTTCGACCAAAAGTAAAAAGATCTGAAATGAATTTATTAGT